>NW_025727377.1:0-200036 GCF_021461385.2 Schistocerca piceifrons
AAACAAAGACAGTAAGAAGAGTCAGTCTTCGTGTACTTAAGTCGGCATTTTGCCTTTGTATTTAATTCCGATGCAATTTCTGTGTTTCATCGTCAATAAGAAGGTCCAAGGGATACAGTAAACCTGAAGTGAAGCATCGGAATCTATAACTAGTGTCACAGGAATGGTTCAAAACATAGACAGTAGGAAGAGTCAGTCTTCTTGTACTTAAGTCGGCATTGTGCCTTTTGTATTTAATTCCGATGCAATTTCTGTGTTTCATCGTCAACAAGAAGGTCAGAGGGATACAGTAAACCTGAAGTGAAGCATCGGAATCTATAGCTAGTGTCACAGGAATGGTTCAAACATAGTCACTAAGAAGAGTCAGTGTTCTTGTTCTTAAGTCGGCATTGTGCCTTTTGTATTTAATTCCGATTCAATTTCTGTGTTTCATTGTCAATAAGAAGGTCCAAGGGATACAGTAAACCTCAAGTGAAGCATCGGAATCTTTAACTAGTGTCACAGGAATGGTTCAAAACATAGACAGTAGGAAGAGCAGACTTCTTGTACTTAAGTCGCCATTGTGCCTTTTCTATTTAATTCCGATGCAGTTTCTGTGTTTCATCGTCAATAAGAAGGTCAGAAGGATACAGTAAACCTGAAGAGAAGCATCGGAATCCAAAACTAGTGTCACAGGCATGGTTCAAAACATAGACAGTAGGAAAATTCAGTCTTCTTGTACGTAAGTCGGCAATGTGCCTTTTGTATTTAATTCCGATGCGATTTCTGTGTTTCATCGTCATTAAGAAGGTCCAAGGAATACAGCAAACCTGAAGTGAATCATCGTAATCTATAACTGGTGTCACAGGAATGGCTCAAAACATAGTCAGTAAGAGGAGTTAGTCATCTTGTACTTAAGTCGGCATTGTGCCTTTTCTCTTTAATTCCGATGCAATTTCTGTGTTTCATCGTCAATAAGAAGGTCCAAGGGATACAGAAAACCTGGATTGAAGCATCGGAATCTATCACTAGTGTCACAGGAACGGTTCAAAACATAGACAGTAAGAAGAGTCAGTCATCTTGTACTTAAGTCGACATTGTGCCTTTTCTATTTAATTCCGATGCAATTTCTGTGTTTCATCGTCAATAAGAAGGTCAGAGGGATACAATAAACCGGAAGTGAAGCATCGGAATCTATAACTAGTGTCACAGGAATGGTTCAAAACAATGACAGTAAGAAGAGTCAGTCTTCGTGTACTTAAGTCGGCATTTTGCCTTTTGTATTTAATTCCGATGTAATTTCTGTGTTTTATCGTCAATTAGAAGGTACAAGGGATACAGTAAACCTGAAGAGAAGCGTCGGAATCTATAACTAGTGTCACAGGAATGTTTTAAAACATAGACAGTAGGATGAGTCAATGTTCTTGTACTTAAGTCGGCATTGTGCCTTTTGTTTTTAATTCCGTTGCTATTTCTGAATTTCATCGTCAATAAGAAGGTCAGAGGGATACAGTAAACCTGAAGTGAAGCATCGGAATCTATAACTAGTGTCACAGGAATGGTTCAAAGCATAGTCAGTAAGAAGAATCAGTAATCTTGTCCTTAAGTCGGCATTGTGCCTTTTATATTTAATTCCGATGCAATTTCTGTGTTTCATCGGCAATAAGGTCAGAGGGATACAGTAAACCCGAAGTGAAGCATCTGAATCCAAAACTAGTGTCACAGGCACGGTTCAAAACATAGACAGTAGGAAAATTCAGTCTTCTTGTACGTAAGTCGGCATTGTGCCTTTTATATTTAATTCCGATGCGATTTCTGTGTTTCATCGTCAATAAGAAGGTCCAAGGTATACAGCAAACCTGAAGTGAATCATCGGAATCTATAACTAGTGTCACAGGAATGGCTCAAAACATAGTCAGTAAGAAGAGTTAGTCATCTTGTACTTAAGTCGGCATTGTGCCTTTTGTATTTAATTCCGATGCAATTTCTGTGTTTCATCGGCAATAAGGTCAGAGGGATACAGTAAACCTAAGGTGAAGCATCGGAATCTATAACTAGTGTCACAGGAATGGTTCAAAACATAGACAGTAGGAAGAGCAGCCTTCTTGTACTTAAGTCGCCATTGTGCCTTTTGTATTTAATTCCGATGCAGTTTCTGTGTTTCATCGTCAATAAGAAGGTCAGAAGGATACAGTAAACCTGAAGAGAAGCATCGGAATCCAAAACTAGTGTCACAGGCATGGTTCAAAACATAGACAGTAGGAGAATTCAGTCTTCTTGTACGTAAGTCGGCAATGTGCCTTTTGTGTTTAATTCCGATGCGATTTCTGTGTTTCATCGTCATTAAGAAGGTCCAAGGAATACAGCAAACCTGAAGTGAATCATCGTAATCTATAACTAGTGTCACAGGAATGGCTCAAAACATAGTCAGTAAGAGGAGTTAGTCATCTTGTACTTAAGTCGGCATTGTGCCTTTTCTATTTAATTCCGATGCAATTTCTGTGTTTCATCGTCAATAAGAAGGTCCAAGGGATACAGAAAACCTGGATTGAAGCATCGGAATCTATCACTAGTGTCACAGGAATGGTTCAAAACATAGACAGTAAGAAGAGTCAGTCATCTTGTACTTAAGTCGACATTGTGCCTTTTCTATTTAATTCCGATGCAATTGCTGTGTTTCATCGTCAATAAGAAGGTCAGAGGGATACAATAAACCTGAAGTGAAGCATCGGAATCTATAACTAGTGTCACAGGAATGGTTCAAAACAAAGACAGTAAGAAGAGTCAGTCTTCGTGTACTTAAGTCGGCATTTTGCCTTTGTATTTAATTCCGATGCAATTTCTGTGTTTCATCGTCAATAAGAAGGTCCAAGGGATACAGTAAACCTGAAGTGAAGCATCGGAATCTATAACTAGTGTCACAGGAATGGTTCAAAACATAGACAGTAGGAAGAGTCAGTCTTCTTGTACTTAAGTCGGCATTGTGCCTTTTGTATTTAATTCCGATGCAATTTCTGTGTTTCATCGTCAACAAGAAGGTCAGAGGGATACAGTAAACCTGAAGTGAAGCATCGGAATCTATAGCTAGTGTCACAGGAATGGTTCAAACATAGTCACTAAGAAGAGTCAGTGTTCTTGTTCTTAAGTCGGCATTGTGCCTTTTGTATTTAATTCCGATTCAATTTCTGTGTTTCATTGTCAATAAGAAGGTCCAAGGGATACAGTAAACCTCAAGTGAAGCATCGGAATCTTTAACTAGTGTCACAGGAATGGTTCAAAACATAGACAGTAGGAAGAGCAGACTTCTTGTACTTAAGTCGCCATTGTGCCTTTTCTATTTAATTCCGATGCAGTTTCTGTGTTTCATCGTCAATAAGAAGGTCAGAAGGATACAGTAAACCTGAAGAGAAGCATCGGAATCCAAAACTAGTGTCACAGGCATGGTTCAAAACATAGACAGTAGGAAAATTCAGTCTTCTTGTACGTAAGTCGGCAATGTGCCTTTTGTATTTAATTCCGATGCGATTTCTGTGTTTCATCGTCATTAAGAAGGTCCAAGGAATACAGCAAACCTGAAGTGAATCATCGTAATCTATAACTGGTGTCACAGGAATGGCTCAAAACATAGTCAGTAAGAGGAGTTAGTCATCTTGTACTTAAGTCGGCATTGTGCCTTTTCTCTTTAATTCCGATGCAATTTCTGTGTTTCATCGTCAATAAGAAGGTCCAAGGGATACAGAAAACCTGGATTGAAGCATCGGAATCTATCACTAGTGTCACAGGAACGGTTCAAAACATAGACAGTAAGAAGAGTCAGTCATCTTGTACTTAAGTCGACATTGTGCCTTTTCTATTTAATTCCGATGCAATTTCTGTGTTTCATCGTCAATAAGAAGGTCAGAGGGATACAATAAACCGGAAGTGAAGCATCGGAATCTATAACTAGTGTCACAGGAATGGTTCAAAACAAAGACAGTAAGAAGAGTCAGTCTTCGTGTACTTAAGTCGGCATTTTGCCTTTTGTATTTAATTCCGATGTAATTTCTGTGTTTTATCGTCAATTAGAAGGTACAAGGGATACAGTAAACCTGAAGAGAAGCGTCGGAATCTATAACTAGTGTCACAGGAATGTTTTAAAACATAGACAGTAGGATGAGTCAATGTTCTTGTACTTAAGTCGGCATTGTGCCTTTTGTTTTTAATTCCGTTGCTATTTCTGAATTTCATCGTCAATAAGAAGGTCAGAGGGATACAGTAAACCTGAAGTGAAGCATCGGAATCTATAACTAGTGTCACAGGAATGGTTCAAAGCATAGTCAGTAAGAAGAATCAGTAATCTTGTCCTTAAGTCGGCATTGTGCCTTTTATATTTAATTCCGATGCAATTTCTGTGTTTCATCGGCAATAAGGTCAGAGGGATACAGTAAACCCGAAGTGAAGCATCTGAATCCAAAACTAGTGTCACAGGCACGGTTCAAAACATAGACAGTAGGAAAATTCAGTCTTCTTGTACGTAAGTCGGCATTGTGCCTTTTATATTTAATTCCGATGCGATTTCTGTGTTTCATCGTCAATAAGAAGGTCCAAGGTATACAGCAAACCTGAAGTGAATCATCGGAATCTATAACTAGTGTCACAGGAATGGCTCAAAACATAGTCAGTAAGAAGAGTTAGTCATCTTGTACTTAAGTCGGCATTGCGCCTTTTCTATAGAATACCGATGCAATTTCTCTGTTTCATCGTCAATAAGATGGTCCGTGGGATACAGAAAACCTGGAGTGAAGCATCGGAATCTATAACTAGTGTCACAGGAATGGTTCAAAACATAGTCAGTAAGAAGAGTCAGTCCTCTTGTCCTTAAGTCGACTTTGTGCCTTTTGTGATTAAATCCGATGCAATTTCTGTCTTCATCGACAATAAGAAGGTCCAAGGGATACAGTAAACCTGAAATGAAGCATCGGAATCTATAACTAGTGTCACAGGAATGGTTCAAAACATAGTCAGTAAGAAGAGTCAGTCTTCTTGTCCTTAAGTCGGCATTGTGCCTTTTGTATCTAATTCCGATGCAATTTCTGTGTTTCATCGTCAATAAGAAGGTCCAAGGGATACAGTAAACCTCAAGTGAAGCATCGGAATCAGTAACTAGTGTCACAGGAATGGTTCAAAACATAGTCAGTAGGAAGATTCGGTCTTCATGTACTTAAGTCGGCATTGTGCCTTTTCTATTTAATACCGATGGCATTTCTGTGTTTCATCGTCAATAAAAAGGTCCAAGGGATACAGAAAACCTGGAGTGAAGCATCGGAATCTATAACTAGTGTCACAGGAATGGTTCAAAACATAGTCAGTAAGAAGAATCAGTCTTCTTGTCCTTAAGTCGACTTTGTGCCTTTTGTAATTAAATCCGATGCAATTTCTGTGTTCATCGACAATAAGAAGGTTCAAGGGATACAGTAAACCTGAAGTGAAGCATCGGAATCTATAACTAGTGTCACAGGAATGGTTCAAAACATAGTCAGTAAGAAGAGTTAGTCATCTTGTACTTAAGTCGGCATTGTGCCTTTTCTATTGAATACCGATGCAATTTCTCTGTTTCATCGTCAATAAGATGGTCCGAGGGATACAGAAAACCTGGAGTGAAGCATTGGAATCGATCACTAGTGTCACAGGAATGGTTCAAAACATAGTCAGTATGAAGAGTCAGTCATCTTGTACTTAAGTCGGCATTTTGCCTTTTGTATTTAATTCCGATGCAATTTCAGTGTTTCATCGTCAATAAGAAGGTCCAAGGGATACAGTAAACCTGAAGTGAAGCATCGGTATCTATAACTTGTGTCACAGGAATGGTTCAAAACATAGTCAGTAAGAAGTGTCAGTCTTCTTGTACTTCAGTCGGCATTGTGCAATTTCTAATTAATTGCGATGCAATTTCTGTGTTTCGTCGTCAATACCAAGGTCCAAGGGATACAGTAAACCTGGAATGAAGCACCGGAATCTGTAACTAGTGTCAATGGAATGGTTCAAAACATAGACAGTAAGAAGAGTCAGTCTTCTTGTACTTAAATCTGCATTGTGCCTTTTGTATTTAATTCAGATGCCATTTCTGTGTTTCATCGTCAATAAGAAAGTCAGAGGGATACAGTAAACCTGAAGTGAAGCATCGCAATCTATAGCTAGTGTCACACGAATGGTTCAAAACATACTCAGTAAGAAGAGTCAGTCTTCTTGTCCTTAAGTCGACTTTGTGCCTTTCGTATTTAATTCCGATGCAATTTCTGTGTTTCATCGTCAATAAGAAGGTCCAAGGGATACAGTAAACCTGAAGTGAAGCATCGGAATCTATAACTAGTGTCACAGGAATGGTTGAAAACATAGTCAGTAAGAAGAGTCAGTCTTCTTGTACTTAAGTCGGCATTGTGCTTTTTCTATTTAATTCCGATGCAATTTCTGTGTTTCATCGTCACTAAGAAGGTCAGAGGGATACAGTAAACCTGAAGTGAAGCATCGGAATCTATAACTAGTATCACAGGAATGGTTCAAAGCATAGTCAGTAAGAAGAGTCAGTAATCTTGTCCTTAAGTCGTCATTGTGCCTTCTGTATTTAATTCCGATGCAATTTCTGTGTTTCATCGGCAATAAGGTCAGAGGGATACAGTAAACCTAAGGTGAAGCATCGGAATCTATAACTAGTGTCACAGGAATGGTTCAAAACATAGACAGTAGGAAGAGCAGTCTTCTTGTACATAAGTCGGCATTGTGCCTTTTGTATTTAATTCCGATGCAATTTCTGTGTTTCATCGTCAATAAGAAGGTCAGAGGGATACAGTAAACCTGAAGTGAAGCATCGGAATACAAAACTAGTGTCACAGGCATGGTTCAAAACATAGACAGTAGGAAAATTCAGTCTTCTTGTACGTAAGTCGGCAATGTGCCTTTTGTATTTAATTCCGATGCGATTTCAGTGTTTCATCGTCAATAAGAAGGTCCAAGGAATACAGCAAACCTGAAGTGAATCATCGTAATCTATAACTAGTGTCACAGGAATGGCTCAAAACATAGTCAGTAAGAAGAGTTAGTCATCTTGTACTTAAGTCGACATTGTGCTTTTTCTATTTAATTCCGATGCAATTTCTGTGTTTCATCGTCAATAAGAAGGTCCAAGGGATACAGAAAACCTGGATTCAAGCATCGGAATCTCTCACTAGTGTCACAGGAATGGTTCAAAACATAGACAGTAAGAAGAGTCAGTCATCTTGTACTTAAGTCGACATTGTGCCTTTTCAATTTCATTCCGATGCAATTTCTGTGTTTCATCGTCAATAAGAAGGTCAGAGGGATACAATAAACCTGAAGTGAGGCATCGGAATCTATCACTAGTGTCACAGGAATGGTTCAAATCATAGTCAGTATGAAGAGTCAGTCATTATGTACTTAAGTCGGCATTGCGCCTTTTCTATAGAATACCGATGCAAGTTCTGTGTTTCATCGTCAATAACAAGGGCCAAGGGGTACAGTAAACCTGAAGTGATGCATCGGAATCTATAACTAGTGTCACAGGAATGGTTCAAACATAGACAATAAGAAGCGTCAGTCCTCTTGTACTTAAGTCGGCATTGTGCCTTTTGTATTTAATTCCGATGCAATTTCTGTATTTCATCGTCAATAAGAAGGTCAGAGGGATACAGTAAACCTGAAGTGAAGCATCGGAATCTATAACTAGTATCACAGGAATGGTTCAAAGCACAGTCAGTAAGAAGAGTCAGTAATCTTGTCCTTAAGTCGGCATTGTGCCTTTTGTATTTAATTCCGATGCAATTTCTATGTTTCATCGGCAATAAGGTCAGAGGGATACAGTAAACCTAAGGTGAAGCATCGGAATCTATAACTAGTGTCACAGGAATGGTTCAAAACATAGACAGTAGGAAGAGCAGTCTTCTTGTACATAAGTCGGCATTGTGCCTTTTGTAATTAATTCCGATGCAATTTCTGTGTTTCGTCGTCAATAAGAAGGTCCAAGGAATACAGCAAACCTGAAGTGAATCATCGTAATCTATAACTAGTGTCACAGGAATGGCTCAGAACATAGTCAGTAAGAAGAGTTAGTCATCTTGTACTTAAGTCGGCATTGTCCCTTTTCTATTTAATTCCGATGCAATTTCTGTGTTTCATCGTGAATAAGAAGGTCCAAGGGATACAGAAAACCTGGATTGAAGAATCGGAATCTCTCACTAGTGTCACAGGAATGGTTCAAAACATATACAGTAAGAAGAGTCAGTCATCTTGTACTTAAGTCGACATTGTGCCTTTTCTATTTAATTCCGATGCAATTTCTGTGTTTCATCGTCAATAAGTAGGTCAGAGGGATACAATAAACCTGAAGTGAAGCATCGGAATCTATAACTAGTGTCACAGGAATGGTTCAAAACAAAGACAGTAAGAAGAGTCAGTCTTCGTGTACTTAAGTCGGCGTTTTGCCTTTTGTATTTAATTCCGATGCAATTTCTGTGTTTCATCGTCAATAAGAAGGTCCAAGGGATACAGTAAACCTCAAGTGAAGCATCGGAATCAATAACTAGTGTCACAGGAATGGTTCAAAGCATAGTCAGTAGGATGAGTCGGTCTTCATGTACTTAAGTCGGCATTGTGCATTTTGTATTTAATTCCGATGCAATTTCTGTGTTTCATCGACAATAAGAAGGTCCAAGGGATACAGTAAACCTGAAGTGAAGCATCGGAATCTATAACTAGTGTCACAGGAATGGTTCAAAACATAGACAGTAGGAAGAGTCAGTCTTCTTGTACTTAAGTCGGCATTGTGCCTTTTGTATTTAATTCCGATGCAATTTCTGTGTTTTATCGTCAACAAGAAGGTCAGAGGGATACAGTAAACCTGAAGTGAAGCATCGGAATCTATAGCTAGTGTCACAGGAATGGTTCAAACATAGTAACTAAGAAGAGTCAGTGTTCTTGTTCTTAAGTCGGCATTGTGCCTTTTGTATTTAATTCCGATGCAATTTCTGTGTTTCATTGTCAATAAGAAGGTCCAAGGGATACAGTAAACCTCAAGTGAAGCATCGGAATCTATAACTAGTGTCACAGGAATGGTTCAAAACATAGTCAGTAGGAAAAGTCGATCATCATGTACTTAAGTCAGCATTGTGCCTTTTGTATTTAATTCCGATGCAATTTCTGTGTTTCATCGTCAATACCAAGGTCCAAGGGATACAGTAAACCTGGAGTGAAGCATCGGAATCTATAACTAGTGTCAATGGAATGGTTCAAAACATAGACAGTAAGAAGAGTCAGTCTTCTTGTACTTAAATCTGCATTGTGCCTTTTGTATTTAATTCCGATGCCATTTCTGAGTTTCATCGTCAATAAGAAAGTCAGGGGGATACAGTAAACCTGAAGTGAAGCATCGTAATCTATAGCTAGTGTCACACGAATGATTCAAAACATAGTCAGTAAGAAGAGTCAGTCTTCTTGTACTTAGGTCGGCATTGTGCTTTTTCTATTTAATTCCGATGCAATTTCTGTGTTTCATCGTCAATAAGGAGGTCCAAGGGATACAGTAAAAATCAAGTGAAGCATCGGAAACAATAACTAGTGTCACAGGAATGGTTCAAAACATAGTCAGTAGGTAGAGTCAGTCTTCATGTACTTAAGTCGGCAATGTGAATTTTGTATTTAATTCCGATGCAATTTCTGTGTTTCATCGTCAATAAGAAGGTCCAAGGGATACAGTAAACATGAAGTGAAGCTTCGGAATCTATAACTAGTGTCACAGGCATGGTTCAAAACATAGACAGTAGGAAAACTCAGTCTTCTTGTACGTAAGTCGGCATTGTGCCTTTTGTATTTAATTCCGAAGCGATTTCTGTGGTTCGTCGTCAATAAGAAGGTCCAAGGTATACAGCAAACCAGAAGTGAATCATCGAAATCTATAACTAGTGTCACAGGAATGGCTCAAAACATAGTCTGTAAGAAGAGTTAGTCATCTTGTACTTAAGTCGGCATTGTGCTTTTTCAATTTAATTCCGATGCAATTTCTCTGTGTCATCGTCAATAAGAAGGTCCAAGGGATACAGAAAACCTGAAGTGAAGCATCGGAATGTATTACTAGTGTCACAGGAATGGATCAAACATAGTCAGTAAGAAGAGTCAGTCATCTTGTACTTAAGTCGACATTGTGCCTTTTCTATTTAATTCCGATGCAATTTCTGTGTTTCATCGTCAATAAGAAGGTCAGAGGGATACAATAAACCTGAAGTGAAACATCGGAATCTATAACTAGTGTCACAGGAATGGTTCAAACATAGACAGTAAGAAGCGTCAGCCTTCTTGTACTTAAGTCGGCATTGTGCCTTTTGTATTTAATTCCGATGCAATTTCTGTGTTTCATCGTCAATAAGAAGGTCCAAGGGATACAGTAAAAATCAAGTGAAGCATCGGAATCAATAACTAGTGTCACAGGAATGGTTCAAACATAGTCAGTAGGAAGAGTCGGTCTTCATGTACTTAAGTCGACTTTGTGCCTTTTGTAATTAAATCCGATGCAATTTCTGTGTTCATCGACAATAAGAAGGTCCAAGGGATACAGTAAACCTGAATGAAGCATCGGAATCTTTAACTAGTGTCACAGGAATGGTTCAAAGCATAGTCAGTAAGAATAATCATTCTTCTTGTCCTTAAGTCGGCATTGTGCCTTTTCTATTTAATACCGATGCAATTTCTCTGTTTCATCGTCAATAAGAAGGTCCAAGGGATACAGAAAACCTGGAGTGAAGCATCGGAATCTATCACTAGTGTCACAGGATTGGTTCAAAGCATAGTCAGTAAGAAGAATCAGTAATCTTGTCCTTAAGTCGGCATTGTGCCTTTTATATTTAATTCCGATGCAATTTCTGTGTTTCATCGGCAATAAGGTCAGAGGGATACAGTAAACCCGAAGTGAAGCATCGGAATCCAAAGCTAGTGTCACAGGCATGGTTCAAAACATAGACAGTAGGAAAATTCAGTCTTCTTGTACGTAAGTCGCAATGTGCCTTTTGTATTTAATTCCGATGCGATTTCTGTGTTTCATCGTCATTAAGAAGGTCCAACGAATACAGCAAACCTGAAGTGAATCATCGTAATCTATAACTAGTGTCACAGGAATGGCTCAAAACATAGTCAGTAAGAGGAGTTAGTCATCTTGTACTTAAGTCGGCTTTTGCCTTTTGTATTTAATTCCTATGCAATTTCTGTGTTTCATCGTCAATATGAAGGTCCAAGGGATACAGTAAACCTGAAGTGAAGCATCGGTATCTATAACTTGTGTCACAGGAATGGTTCAAAACATAGTCAGTAAGAAGTGTCAGTCTTCTTGTACTTCAGTCGGCATTGTGCGATTTCTATTTAATTGCGATGCAATTTCTGTGTTTCATCGTCAATACCAAGGTCCAAGGGATACATTAAACCTGGAATGAAGCACCGGAATCTGTAACTAGTGTCAATGGAATGGTTCAAACCATAGACAGTGAGAAGAGTCAGTCTTCTTGTACTTAACTCTGCATTGAGCCTTTGGTATTTAATTCAGATGCCATTTCTGTGTTTCATCGTCAATAAGAAAGTCAGAGGGATACAGTAAACCTGAAGTGAAGCATCGTAATCTATAGCTAGTGTCACACGAATGGTTCAAAACATAGTCAGGTAGAAGAGTCAGTCTTCTTGTCCTTAAGTCGACTTTGTGCCTTTCGTATTTAATTCCGATGCAATTTCTGTGTGTCATCGTCAATAAGAAGGTCCAAGGGATACAGTAAACCTGAAGTGAAGCATCGGAATCTATAACTAGTGTCACAGGAATGGTTCAAAGCATAGACAGTAGGAAGAGTCAGTCTTCTTGTACTTAAGCCGGCATTGTGCTTTTTCTATTTAATTCCGATGCAATTTCTGTGTTTCATCGTCAATAACAAGGTCCAAGGGGTACAATAAACCTGGAGTGATGCATCCGAATCTATAACTAGTGTCACAGGAATGGTTCAAAACAAAGACAGTAAGAAGAGTCAGTCTTCGTGTACTTAAGTCGGCATTTTGCTTTTGTATTTAATTCCCATGCAATTTCTGTGTTCATCGTCAATAAGAAGGTCCAAGGGATACAGTAAACCTGAAGTGAAGCATCGGAATCTTTAACTAGTGTCACAGGAATGGTTCAAAACATAGACAGTAGGAAGAGTCAGTCTTCTTGTACTTAAGTCGGCATTGTGCCTTTTGTATTTAATTCCGATGCAATTTCTGTGTTTCATCGTCAACAAGAAGGTCAGAGGGATACAGTAAACCTGAAGTGAAGCATCGGAATCTATAGCTAGTGTCACAGGAATGGTTCAAACATAGTCACTAAGAAGAGTCAGTGTTCTTGTTCTTAAGTCGGCATTGTGCCTTTTGTATTTAATTCCGATTCAATTTCTGTGTTTCATTGTCAATAAGAAGGTCCAAGGGATACAGTAAACCTCAAGTGAAGCATCGGAATCTTTAACTAGTGTCACAGGAATGGTTCAAAACATAGTCAGTAGGAAGAGTCGGTCTTCATGTACTTAAGTCGGCATTGTGCCTTTTGTATTTAATTCCGATGCAATTTCTGTGTTTCATCGTCAATACCAAGGTCCAAGGGATACAGTAAACCTGAAGTGAAGCATCGGAATCTATAACTAGTGTCACAGGAATTGTTCAAAACATAGTCAGTAAGAAGAGTCAGTCTTCTTGTACTTAGGTCGGCATTGTGCTTTTTCTATTTAATTCCGATGCAATTTTTGTGTTTCATCGTCAATAACAAGGTCCAAGGGATACAGTAAACCTGGAGTGATGCATCGGAATCTATAACTAGTGTCACAGGAATGGTTCAAACATAGACAATAAAATGAGTCAGTCTTCTTGTACTTAAGTCGGCATTGTGCCTTTTGTATTTAATTCCGATGCAATTTCTGTGTTTCATCGTCAATAAGAAGGTCCAAGGGATACAGTAAAAATCAAGTGAAGCATCGGAAACAATAACTAATGTCACAGGAATGGTTCAAAACATAGTCAGTAGGAAGAGTCGGTCTTCATGTACTTAAGTCGGCATTGTGAATTTTGTATTTAATTCCGATGCAATTTCTGAGTTTCATCGTCAATAAGAAGGTCCAAGGGATACAGTAAACCTGAAGTGAAGCTTCGGAATCTATAACTAGTGTCACAGGCATGGTTCAAAAGATAGACAGTAGGAAAATTGCGTCTTCTTGTACGTAAGTCGGCATTGTGCCTTTTGTATTTAATTCCGATGCGATTTCTGTGGTTCGTCGTCAATAAGAAGGTCCAAGGTATACAGCAAACCTGAAGTGAATCATCGGAATCTATAAGTAGTGTCACAGGAATGGCTCCAAACATAGTCAGTAAGAAGAGTTAGTCATCTCGTACTTAAGTCGGCATTGTGCTTTTTCTATTTAATTCCGATGCAATTTCTCTGTTTCATCGTCAATAAGAAGGTCCAAGGGATACAGTAAACCTCAAGTGAAACATCGGAATCAATAACTAGTGTCACAGGAATGGTTCAAAGCATAGTCAGTAGGAAGAGTCGGTCTTCGTGTACTTAAGTCGGCATTGTGCATTTTGTATTTAATTCCGATGCAATTTCTGTGTTTCATCGTCAATAAGAAGGTCCAAGGGATACAGTAAACCTGAAGTGAAACATCGGAATCTATAACTAGTGTCACAGGAATGGTTCAAAACATAGACAGTACTAAGAGTCAGTCTTCTTGTACTTAAGTCGGCATTGTGCCTTTTGTATTTAATTCCGAAGCAATTTCTGTGTTTCATCGTCAATAAGAAGGTCAGAGGGATACAGTAAACCTGAAGTGAAGCATCGGAATCTATAACTAGTGTCACAGGAATGGTTCAAAGCATAGTCAGTAAGAAGAGTCAGTAATCTTGTCCTTAAGTCGGCATTGTGCCTTTTGTATTTAATTCCGATGCAATTTCTGTGTTTCATCGGCAATAAGGTCAGAGGGATACAGTAAACCTAAGGTGAAGCATCGGAATCTATAACTAGTGGCACAGGAATGGTTCAAAACATAGACAGTAGGAAGAGCAGACTTCTTGTACTTAAGTCGCCATTGTGCCTTTTGTATTTAATTCCGATGCAGTTTCTGTGTTTCATCGTCAATAAGAAGGTCAGAAGGATACAGTAGACCTGAAGAGAAGCATCGGAATCCAAACTAGTGTCACAGGCATTGTTCAAAACATAGACAGTAGGAGAATTCAGTCTTCTTGTACGTAAGTCGGCAATGTGCCTTTTGTGTTTAATTCCGATGCGATTTCTGTGTTTCATCGTCATTAAGAAGGTCCAAGGAATACAGCAAACCTGAAGTGAATCATCGTAATCTATAACTAGTGTCACAGGAATGGCTCAAAACATAGTCAGTAAGAGGAGTTAGTCATCTTGTACTTAAGTCGGCATTGTGCCTTTTCTATTTAATTCCGATGCAATTTCTGTGTTTCATCGTCAATAAGAAGGTCCAAGGGATACAGAAAACCTGGATTGAAGCA
Source organism: Schistocerca piceifrons (assembly GCF_021461385.2). NCBI lineage: Eukaryota > Metazoa > Arthropoda > Insecta > Orthoptera > Acrididae > Schistocerca > Schistocerca piceifrons. The sequence continues at coordinate 14,539 of NW_025727377.1, forward strand.
TCGGAATCTATCACTAGTGTCACAGGAATGGTTCAAAACATAGACAGTAAGAAGAGTCAGTCATCTTGTACTTAAGTCGACATTGTGCCTTTTCTATTTAATTCCGATGCAATTTCTGTGTTTCATCGTCAATAAGAAGGTCAGAGGGATACAATAAACCTGAAGTGAAGCATCGGAATCTATAACTAGTGTCACAGGAATGGTTCAAAACAAAGACAGTAAGAAGAGTCAGTCTTCGTGTACTTAAGTCGGCATTGTGCCTTTGTATTTAATTCCGATGCAATTTCTGTGTTTCATCGTCAATAAGAAGGTCCAAGGGATACAGTAAACCTGAAGTGAAGCATCGGAATCTATAACTAGTGTCACAGGAATGGTTCAAACATAGACAGTAGGAAGAGTCAGTCTTCTTGTACTTAAGTCGGAATTGTGCCTTTTGTATTTAATTCGATGCAATTTCTGTGTTTCATCGTCAACAAGAAGGTCAGAGGGATACAGTAAACCTGAAGTGAAGCATCGGAATCTATAGCTAGTGTCACAGGAATGGTTTCAAACATAGTCACTAAGAAGAGTCAGTGTTCTTGTTCTTAAGTCGGCATTGTGCCTTTTGTATTTAATTCCGATTCAATTTCTGTGTTTCATTGTCAATAAGAAGGTCCAAGGGATACAGTAAACCTCAAGTGAAGCATCGGAATCTTTAACTAGTGTCACAGGAATGGTTCAAAACATAGTCAGTAGGAAGAGTCGGTCTTCATGTACTTAAGTCGGCATTGTGCCTTTTGTATTTAATTCCGATGCAATTTCTGTGTTTCATCGTCAATACCAAGGTCCAAGGGATACAGTAAACCTGAAGTGAAGCATCGGAATCTATAACTAGTGTCACAGGAATTGTTCAAAACATAGTCAGTAAGAAGAGTCAGTCTTCTTGTACTTAGGTCGGCATTGTGCTTTTTCTATTTAATTCCGATGCAATTTTTGTGTTTCATCGTCAATAACAAGGTCCAAGGGATACAGTAAACCTGGAGTGATGCATCGGAATCTATAACTAGTGTCACAGGAATGGTTCAAACGTAGACAATAAAATGAGTCAGTCTTCTTGTACTTAAGTCGGCATTGTGCCTTTTGTATTTAATTCCGATGCAATTTCTGTGTTTCATCGTCAATTAAGAAGGTCCAAGGGATACAGTAAAAATCAAGTGAAGCATCGGAAACAATAACTAATGTCACAGGAATGGTTCAAAACATAGTCAGTAGGAAGAGTCGGTCTTCATGTACTTAAGTCGGCATTGTGAATTTTGCTATTTAATTCCGATGCAATTTCTGAGTTTCATCGTCAATAAGAAGGTCCAAGGGATACAGTAAACCTGAAGTGAAGCTTCGGAATCTATAACTAGTGTCACAGGCATGGTTCAAAACATAGACAGTAGGAAAATTCAGTCTTCTTGTACGTAAGTCGGCATTGTGCCTTTTGTATTTAATTCCGATGCGATTTCTGTGGTTCGTCGTCAATAAGAAGGTCCAAGGTATACAGCAAACCGGAAGTGAATCATCGGAATCTATAAGTAGTGTCACAGGAATGGCTCAAAACATAGTCAGTAAGAAGAGTTAGTCATCTCGTACTTAAGTCGGCATTGTGCTTTTTCTATTTAATTCGATGCAATTTCTCTGTTTCTTCGTCAATAAGAAGTCCAAGGGATACAGTAAACCTCAAGTGAAACATCGGAATCAATAACTAGTGTCACAGGAATGGTTCAAAGCATAGTCAGTAGGAAGAGTCGGTCTTCGTGTACTTAAGTCGGCATTGTGCATTTTGTATTTAATTCCGATGCAATTTCTGTGTTTCATCGTCAATAAGAAGGTCCAAGGGATACAGTAAACCTGAAGTGAAACATCGGAATCTATAACTAGTGTCACAGGAATGGTTCAAAACATATACAGTACTAAGAGTCAGTCTTCTTGTACTTAAGTCGGCATTGTGCCTTTTGTATTTAATTCCGAAGCAATTTCGGTGTTTCATCGTCAATAAGAAGGTCAGAGGGATACAGTAAACCTGAAGTGAAGCATCAGAATCTATAACTAGTGTCACAGGAATGGTTCAAAGCATAGTCAGTAAGAAGAGTCAGTAATCTTGTCCTTAAGTCGGCATTGTGCCTTTTGTATTTAATTCCGATGCAATTTCTGTGTTTCATCGGCAATAAGGTCAGAGGGATACAGTAAACCTAAGGTGAAGCATCGGAATCTATAACTAGTGTCACAGGAATGGTTCAAAACATAGACAGTAGGAAGAGCAGACTTCTTGTACTTAAGTCGCCATTGTGCCTTTTGTATTTAATTCCGATGCAGTTTCTGTGTTTCATCGTCAATAAGAAGGTCAGAAGGATACAGTAAACCTGAAGAGAAGCATCGGAATCCAAAACTAGTGTCACAGGCATGGTTCAAAACATAGACAGTAGGAGAATTCAGTCTTCTTGTACGTAAGTCGGCAATGTGCCTTTTGTGTTTAATTCCGATGCGATTTCTGTGTTTCATCGTCATTAAGAAGGTCCAAGGAATACAGCAAACCTGAAGTGAATCATCGTAATCTATAACTAGTGTCACAGGAATGGCTCAAAACATAGTCAGTAAGAGGAGTTAGTCATCTTGTACTTAAGTCGCATTGTGCCTTTTCTATTTAATCCGATGCAATTTCTGTGTTTCATCGTCAATAAGAAGGTCCAAGGGATACAGAAAACCTGGATTGAAGCATCGGAATCTATCACTAGTGTCACAGGAATGGTTCAAAACATAGACAGTAAGAAGAGTCAGTCATCTTGTACTTAAGTCGACATTGTGCCTTTTCTATTTAATTCCGATGCAATTGCTGTGTTTCATCGTCAATAAGAAGGTCAGAGGGATACAATAAACCTGAAGTGAAGCATCGGAATCTATAACTAGTGTCACAGGAATGGTTCAAAACAAAGACAGTAAGAAGAGTCAGTCTTCGTGTACTTAAGTCGGCATTTTGCCTTTGTATTTAATTCCGATGCAATTTCTGTGTTTCATCGTCAATAAGAAGGTCCAAGGGATACAGTAAACCTGAAGTGAAGCATCGGAATCTATAACTAGTGTCACAGGAATGGTTCAAAACATAGACAGTAGGAAGAGTCAGTCTTCTTGTACTTAAGTCGGCATTGTGCCTTTTGTATTTAATTCCGATGCAATTTCTGTGTTTCATCGTCAACAAGAAGGTCAGAGGGATACAGTAAACCTGAAGTGAAGCATCGGAATCTATAGCTAGTGTCACAGGAATGGTTCAAACATAGTCACTAAGAAGAGTCAGTGTTCTTGTACTTAAGTCGGCATTGTGCCTTTTGTATTTAATTCCGATTCAATTTCTGTGTTTCATTGTCAATAAGAAGGTCCAAGGGATACAGTAAACCTCAAGTGAAGCATCGGAATCTTTAACTAGTGTCACAGGAATGGTTCAAAACATAGTCAGTAGGAAGAGTCGATCTTCATGTACGTAAGTCGGCATTGTGCCTTTTGTATTTAATTCCGATGCAATTTCTGTGTTTCATCGTCAATACCAAGGTCCAAGGGATACAGTAAACCTGAAGTGAAGCATCGGAATCTATAACTAGTGTCACAGGAATTGTTCAAGGCATAGTCAGTAAGAAGAGTCAGTCTTCTTGTACTTAGGTCGGCATTGTGCTTTTTCTATTTAATTCCGATGCAATTTTTGTGTTTCATCGTCAATAACAAGGTCCAAGGGATACAGTAAACCTGGAGTGATGCATCGGAATCTATAACTAGTGTCACAGGAATGGTTCAAACATAGACAGTAAGAAGCGTCAGCCTTCTTGTACTTAAGTCGGCATTGTGCCTTTTGTATTTAATTCCGATGCAATTTCTGTGTTTCATCGTCAATAGGAAGGTCCAAGGGATACAGTAAAAATCAAGTGAAGCATCGGAAACAATAACTAATGTCACAGGAATGGTTCAAAACATAGTCAGTAGGAAGAGTCGGTCTTCATGTACTTAAGTCGGCATTGTGAATTTTGTATTTAATTCCGATGCAATTTCTGAGTTTCATCGTCAATAAGAAGGTCCAAGGGATACAGTAAACCTGAAGTGAAGCTTCGGAATCTATAACTAGTGTCACAGGCATGGTTCAAAACATAGACAGTAGGAAAATTCAGTCTTCTTGTACGTAAGTCGGCATTGTGCCTTTTGTATTTAACTCCGATGCGATTTCTGTGGTTCGTCGTCAATAAGAAGGTCCAAGGTATACTGCAAACCTGAAGTGAATCATCGGAATCTATAACTAGTGTCACAGGAATGGCTCAAAACATAGTCAGTAAGAAGAGTTAGTCATCTTGTACTTAAGTCGGCATTGTGCTTTTTCTATTTAATTCCGATGCAATTTCTCTGTTTCATCGTCAATAAGAAGGTCCAAGGGATACAGTAAACCTCAAGTGAAACATCGGAATCAATAACTAGTGTCACAGGAATGGTTCAAAGCATAGTCAGTTGGAAGAGTCGGTCTTCGTGTACTTAAGTCGGCATTGTGCATTTTGTATTTAATTCCGATGCAATTTCTGTGTTTCATCGTCAATAAGAAGGTCCAAGGGATACAGTAAACCTGAAGTGAAGCATCGGAATCTATAACTAGTGTCACAGGAATGGTTCAAAACATAGACAGTACTAAGAGTCAGTCTTCTTGTACTTAAGTCGGCATTGTGCCTTTTGTATTTAATTCCGAAGCAATTTCTGTGTTTCATCGTCAACTAGAAGGTCAGAGGGATACAGTAAACCTGAAGTGAAGCATCGGAATCTATAGCTAGTGTCACAGGAATGGTTCAGACATAGTCACTGAGAAGGGTCAGTGTTCTTGTTCTTAAGTCGGCATTGTGCCTTTTGTATTTAATTCCGATGCAATTTCCGTGTTTCATCGTCAATAAGAAGGTCCAAGGGATACAGTAAACCTGAAGTGAAGCATCGGAATCTATAACTAGTGTCACAGGAATGGTTCAAAACATAGTCAGTAAGAAGAGTCAGTCTTCTTGTAATAAGGTCGGCATTGTGCTTTTTCTATTTAATTCCGATGCAATTTTTGTGTTTCATCGTTAATAACAAGGTTCAGGGGATACAGTAAACCTGGAGTGATGCATCGGAATCTATAACTAGTGTCACAGGAATGGTTCAAACATAGACAGTAAGAAGCGTCAGTCTTCTTGTACTTAAGTCGGCATTGTGCTTTTTCTATTTAATTCCGATGCAATTTTTGTGTTTCATCGTCAATAACAAGGTCCAAGGGATACAGTAAACCTGGAGTGATGCATCGGAATCTATAACCAGTGTCACAGGAATGGTTCAAACATAGACAGTAAGAAGCGTCAGACTTCTTGTACTTAAGTCGGCATTGTGCCTTTTGTATTTAATTCCGATGCAATTTCTGTGTTTCATCGTCAATAAGAAGGTCCAAGGGATACAGTAAAAATCAAGTGAAGCATCGGAAACAATAACTAATGTCACAGGAATGGTTCAAAACATAGTCAGTAGGAAGAGTCGGTCTTCATGTACTTAAGTCGGCATTGTGAATTTTGTATTTAATTCCGATGCAATTTCTGAGTTTCATCGTCAATAAGAAGGTCCAAGGGATACAGTAAACCTGAAGTGAAGCTTCGGAATCTATAACTAGTGTCACAGGCATGGTTCAAAACATAGACAGTAGGAAAATTCAGTCTTCTTGTACGTAAGTCGGCATTGTGCCTTTTGTATTTAACTCCGATGCGATTTCTGTGTTTCGTCGTCAATAAGAAGGTCCAAGGTATACAGCAAACCTGAAGTGAATCATCGGAATCTATAACTAGTGTCACAGGAATGGCTCAAAACATAGTCAGTAAGAAGAGTTAGTCATCTTGTACTTAAGTCGGCATTGTGCTTTTTCTATTTAATTCCGATGCAATTTCTCTGTTTCATCGTCAATAAGAAGGTCCAAGGGATACAGTAAACCTCAAGTGAAACATCGGAATCAATAACTAGTGTCACAGGAATGGTTCAAAGCATAGTCAGTTGGAAGAGTCGGTCTTCGTGTACTTAAGTCGGCATTGTGCATTTTGTATTTAATTCCGATGCAATTTCTGTGTTTCATCGTCAATTAGAAGGTCCAAGGGATACAGTAAACCTGAAGTGAAGCATCGGAATCTATAACTAGTGTCACAGGAATGGTTCAAAACATAGACAGTACTAAGAGTCAGTCTTCTTGTACTTAAGTCGGCATTGTGCCTTTTGTATTTAATTCCGAAGCAATTTCTGTGTTTCATCGTCAACAAGAAGGTCAGAGGGATACAGTAAACCTGAAGTGAAGCATCGGAATCTATAGCTAGTGTCACAGGAATGGTTCAGACATAGTCACTGAGAAGGGTCAGTGTTCTTGTTCTTAAGTCGGCATTGTGCCTTTTGTATTTAATTCCGATGCAATTTCCGTGTTTCATCGTCAATAAGAAGGTCCAAGGGATACAGTAAACCTGAAGTGAAGCATCGGAATCTATAACTAGTGTCACAGGAATGGTTCAAAACATAGTCAGTAAGAAGAGTCAGTCTACTTGTAATAAGGTCGGCATTGTCCTTTTTCTATTTAATTCCGATGCAATTTTTGTGTTTCATCGTTAATAACAAGGTCCAGGGGATACAGTAAACCTGGAGTGATGCATCGGAATCTATAACTAGTGTCACAGGAATGGTTCAAACATAGACAGTAAGAAGCGTCAGTCTTCTTGTACTTAAGTCGGCATTGTGCCATTTGTATTTAATTCCGATGCAATTTCTGTGTTTCATCGTCAATACCAAGTTCCAAGGGATACAGTAACACTGGAGTGAAGAATCGGAATCTATAACTAGTGTCACAGGAATGGTTCAAAACATAGTCAGTAAGAAGAGTCAGTCTTCTTGTACTTAAGACGGCATTGCGTTTTTTTTTATTTAATTCCGATGCAATTTCTGTGTTTCATCGTCAACAACAAGGTCCAAGGGATACAGTAAACCTGGAGTGAAGCATCGGACTCTATAACTAGTGTCACAGGAATGGTTCAAACATAGACAGTAAGAAGCGTCAGTCCTCTTGTACTTAAGTCGGCATTGTGCCTTTTGTATTTAATTCCGATGCAATTTCTGTGTTTCATCGTCAATAAGAATGTCCAAGGGATACAGTAAACCTCAAGTGAAGCATCGGAATCAATAACTAGTGTCATAATAATGTTTCAACACATAGTCAGTAGGAAGAGTCGGTCTTCATGTATATAAGTCGGCGTTGTGCCTTATGTATTTAATTCCGATGCAATTTCTGTGTTTCGTCGTTAATAAGAAGGTCCAAGGGATACAGTAAACCTGAAGTGAAGCATCGGAATCTATAACTAGTGTCATAGGAATGATTCAAAACATAGACAGTAGGAAGAGTCAGTCTTCTTGTACTTAATTCGGCATTGTGCCTTTTGTATTTAATTCCGATGCAATTTCTGTGTTTCATCATCAATAAGAAGGTCCAAGGGATATAATAAACCTGAAGTGAAGCATCGGAATCTATAACTAGTGTCACACTAATGGTTTAAAACATAGTCAGTAAGGAGAGTATGTAATCTTGTCCTTAAGTCGGCATTGTGCCTTTTGTATCTTATTCCGATGCAATTTCTGTGTTTCATCGTCAATACCAAGGTCCAAGGAATACATTAAACCTGGAGAGAAGCATTGGAATCTATAACTAGTGTCAATGGAAAGGTTCAAAGCATAGACAGTAAGAAGAGTCAGTCTTCTTGTACTTAAGTCTGCATTGTGCCTTTTGTATTTAATTCCGATGCAATTTCTGTGCTTCATCGTCAATAAGAACGTCCAAGGGATACAGTAAAAATCAAGTGAAGCATCGGAATCAATAACTAGTGTCACAGGAACGGTTCAAAACATAGTCAGTAGGAAGAGTCGGTCTTCATGTACTTAAGTCGCCATTGTGAATTTTGTATTTAATTCCGATGCAATTTCTGTGTTTCATCGGCAATAAGGTCAGAGGGATACAATAAACCTAAGGTGAAGCATCGGAATCTATAACTAGTGTCACAGGAATGGTTCAATACATAGGCAGTAGGAAAATTCAGTCTTCTTGTACGTAAGTCGGCATTGTGCCTTTTGTATTTAATTCCGATACGATTTCTGTGTTTCAACGTCAATAAGAAGGTCCAAGGTATACAGTTAACCTGAAGTGAATCATCGCAATCTATAACTAGTGTCACAGGAATGGTTCAAAACATAGTCAGTAAGAAGAGTCAGTCATCTTGTACTTAAGTCGGCATTGTGCCTTTTCTATTTATTTCCGATGCAATTTCTGTGTTTCATCGTCAAATGGAATGTCCAAGGGATACAGAAAACCTGGGGTGAAGCATCGGAATCTATCACTAGTGTCAATGGAATGGTTCAAAGCATAGACAGTAAGAAGAGTCAGTCTTCTTGTACTTAAGTCGGCATTGTGCCTTTTGTATTTCATTCCGACGCAATTTCTGTGTTTCATCGTCAATAAGAAGGTCCAAGGGATACAGTAAACCTCAAGTGAAGCAACGGAATCAATAACTAGTGTCACAGGAATGGTTCAAAGCATAGTCAGTAGGAAGAGTTGGTCTTCTTGTACTTAAGTCGGCATTGTGCCTTTTGTATTTAATTCCGATGCAATTTCTTTGTTTCATCGTCAACAAGAAGGTCAGAGGGATACAGTAAACGTGAAGTGAAGCATCGAAATCTATAGTTAGTGTCACAGGAAAGGTTCAAACATAGCCACTAAGAAGAGTCAGTCTTCTTGTTATTAAGTCGGCATTGTGCATTTTGTATTTAATTCCAATGCAATTCCTGTGTTTCATCGACAATAAGAAGGTCCAAGGGATACAGTAAACCTCAAGTGAAGCATCGGAATCAATATCTAGTGTCACAGGAATGGTTCAAAACACAGTCAGTAGGAAGAGTCGGTCTTCATGTACTTAAGTCGGCATTGTGCCTTTTGTATTTAATTCCGATGCATTTTTGTGTATTTCATCGTCAATAAGAAGGTCCAAGGGATACAGTAAACCTCAAGTGAAGCATCGGAATCAATAACTAGTGTCACACTAATGGTTCAAATCATAGTCAGTAAGAAGATTCAGTCTTCTTCTCCTTAAGTCGACTTTGTGCTTTTTGTATTTAATTCCGATGCAATTTCTGTGTTTCATCGTCAACAAGAAGGTCCAAGGGATACAGTAAACCTGAAGTGAAGCATCGGAATCTATAACTAGTGTCACAGGAATGGTTCAAAACATAGTCAGCAGGAAGAGTCAGTCTTCTTGTACTTAAGTCGGCATTTTGCTTATCTATTTAATTCCGATGCAATTTCTGTGTTTCATCGTCAATAACTAGGTCCAAGGGATAAAGTAAACCTGGAGTGAAGCATCGGAATCTATAACTAGTGTCACAGGAATGGTTCAAACATAGACAGCAAGAAGCGTCAGTAATCTTGTACTTAAGTCGGCATTGTGCCTTTTGTATTTCATTCCGATGCAATTTCTGTGTTTCATCGTCAATAAGAAGGTCCAAGGGATACAGTAAACCTCAAGTGAAGCATCGGAATCAATAACTAGTGTCACAGGAATGGTTCAAAGCATAGTCAGTAGGAAGAGTCGGTCTTCATGTACTTAAGTCGGCATTGTGCCTTTTTGTATTTAATTCCGATGCAATTTCTGAGTTTCATCGTCAATAAGAAGGTCCAAGGCATACAGTAAACCTGAAGTGAAGCATCGGAATCTATAACTTGTGTCACAGGAATGGTTCAAAACATAGACAGTAGGAAGAGTCAGTCTTCTTGTACTTAGGTCGGCATTGTGCCTTTTGTATTTAATTCCGATGCAATTTCTGTGTTTCATCGTCAATAAGAAGGTACAAGGTATACAGTAAACCTGAAGTGAAGCATCGGAATCTATAACTAGTGTCACAGGAGTGGATCAAAACATAGTAAGAAGAGTCAGTCTTCTTGTACTTAAGTCGGCATTGTGCTTTTTCTATTTTATTCCGATGCAATTTCTGTGTTTCGTCGTCAATAACAAGGTCCAGGGGATACAGTAAACCTGGAGTGATGCATCGGAATCTATAACTAGTGTCACAGGAATGGTTCAAAAATAGACAGTAAGAAGCGTCAGTCTTCTTGTACTTAAGTCGGCATTGTGCCTTTTGTATTTAATTCCGATGCAATTTCTGTGTTTCATCGTCAATACCAAGTTCCAAGGGATACAGTAACACTGGAGTGAAGAATCATAATCTATAACTAGTGTCACAGGAATGGTCCAAACATAGTCAGTAAGAAGAGTCAGTCTTCTTGTACTTAAGACGGCATTGCGTTTTTTTTATTTAATTCCGATGCAATTTCTGTGTTTCATCGTCAACAACAAGGTCCAAGGGATACAGTAGACCTGGAGTGAAGCATCGGACTCTATAACTAGTGTCACAGGAATGGTTCAAACATAGACAGTAAGAAGCGTCAGTCCTCTTGTACTTAAGTCGGCATTGTGCTTTTTGTATTTAATTCCGATGCAATTTCTGTGTTTCATCGTCAATAAGAATGTCCAAGGGATACAGTAAACCTCAAGTGAAGCATCGGAATCAATAACTAGTGTCATAATAATGGTTCAACACATAGTCAGTAGGAAGAGTCGGTCTTCATGTATATAAGTCGGCATTGTGCCTTATGTATTTAATTCCGATGCAATTTCTGTGTTTCGTCGTTAATAAGAAGGTCCAAGGGATACAGAAAAACCTGAAGTGAAGCATCGGAATCTATAACTAGTGTCATAGGAATGATTCAAAACATAGACAGTAGGAAGAGTCAGTCTTCTTGTACTTAATTCGGCATTGTGCCTTTTGTATTTAATTCCGATGCAATTTCTGTGTTTCATCATCAATAAGAAGGTCCAAGGGATACAGTAAACCTGAAGTGAAGCATCGGAATCTATAACTAGTGTCACACTAATGGTTCAAAACATAGTCAGTAAGAAGAGTATGTAATCTTGTCCTTAAGTCGGCATTGTGCCTTTTGTATCTTATTCCGATGCAATTTCTGTGTTTCATCGTCAATACCAAGGTCCAAGGAATACATTAAACCTGGAGAGAAGCATTGGAATCTATAACTAGTGTCAATGGAATGGTTCAAAACATAGACAGTAAGAAGAGTCAGTCTTCTTGTACTTAAGTCTGCATTGTGCCTTTTGTATTTAATTCCGATGCAATTTCTGTGCTTCATCGTCAATAAGAACGTCCAAGGGATACAGTAAAAATCAAGTGAAGCATCGGAATTAATAACTAGTGTCACAGGAATGGTTCAAAACATAGTCAGTACGAAGAGTCGGTCTTCATGTACTTAAGTCGCCATTGTGAATTTTGTATTTAATTCCGATGCAATTTCTGTGTTTCATCGGCAATAAGGTCAGAGGGATACAATAAACCTAAGGTGAAGCATCGGAATCTATAACTAGTGTCACAGGAATGGTTCAATACATAGGCAGTAGGAAAATTCAGTCTTCTTGTACGTAAGTCGGCATTGTGCCTTTTGTATTTAATTCCGATACGATTTCTGTGTTTCAACGTCAATAAGAAGGTCCAAAGTATACAGTTAACCTGAAGTGAATCATCGCAATCTATAACTAGTGTCACAGGAATGGTTCAAAACATAGTCAGTAAGAAGAGTCAGTCATCTTGTACTTAAGTCGGCATTGTGCCTTTTCTATTTATTTCCGATGCAATATCTGTGTTTCATCGTCAATAGGAATGTCCAAGGGATACAGAAAACCTGGAGTGAAGCATCGGAATCTATCACTAGTGTCAATGGAATGGTTCAAAGCATAGACAGTAAGAAGAGTCAGTCTTCTTGTACTTAAGTCGGCATTGTGCCTTTTGTATTTCGTTCCGACGCAATTTCTGTGTTTCATCGTCAATAAGAAGGTCCAAGGGATACAGTAAACCTCAAGTGAAGCAACGGAATCAATAACTAGTGTCACAGGAATGGTTCAAAGCATAGTCAGTAGGAAGAGTTGGTCTTCTTGTACTTAAGTCGGCATTGTGCCTTTTGTATTTAATTCCGATGCAATTTCTTTGTTTCATCGTCAACAAGAAGGTCGGAGGGATACAGTAAACGTGAAGTGAAGCATCGAAATCTATAGCTAGTGTCACAGGAAAGGTTCAAACATAGCCACTAAGAAGAGTCAGTCTTCTTGTTATTAAGTCGGCATTGTGCATTTTGTATTTAATTCCAATGCAATTCCTGTGTTTCATCGACAATAAGAAGGTCCAAGGGATACAGTAAACCTCAAGTGAAGCATCGGAATCAATATCTAGTGTCACAGGAATGGTTCAAAACATAGTCAGTAGGGAGAGTCGGTCTTCATGTTCTTAAGTCGACATTGTGCCTTTTGTATTTAATTCCGATGCAATTTCTGTTTTTCGTTGTCAATACCAAGGTCCTAGGGATACAGTAAACCTGGAGTGAAGCATCGGAATCTATAACTACTGCCACAGGAATGGTTCAAACAAAGACAGTAAGGAGCGTCAGTCCTGTTGTACTTAAGTCGGCATTGTGCCTTTTGTATTTAATTCCGATGCATTTTTGTGTATTTCATCGTCAATAAGAAGGTCCAAGGGATACAGTAAACCTCAAGTGAAGCATCGGAATCAATAACTAGTGTCACACTAATGGTTCAAATCATAGTCAGTAAGAAGATTCAGTCTTCTTCTCCTTAAGTCGACTTTGTGCTTTTTGTATTTAATTCCGATGCAATTTCTGTGTTTCATCGTCAACAAGAAGGTCCAAGGGATACAGTAAACCTGAAGTGAAGCATCGGAATCTATAACTAGTGTCACAGGAATGGTTCAAAACATAGTCAGCAGGAAGAGTCAGTCTTCTTGTACTTAAGTCGGCATTGTGCTTATCTATTTAATTCCGATGCAATTTCTGTGTTTCATCGTCAATAACTAGGTCCAAGGGATAAAGTAAACCTGGAGTGAAGCATCGGAATCTATAACTAGTGTCACAGGAATGGTTCAAACATAGACAGCAAGCAGCGTCAGTCCTCTTGTACTTAAGTCGGCATTGTGCCTCTTGTATTTCATTCCGATGCAATTTCTGTGTTTCATCGTCAATAAGAAGGTCCAAGGGATACAGTAAACCTCAAGTGAAGCATCGGAATCAATAACTAGTGTCACAGGAATGGTTCAAAGCATAGTCAGTAGGAAGAGTCGGTCTTCATGTACTTAAGTCGGCATTGTGCCTTTTTGTATTTAATTCCGATGCAATTTCTGAGTTTCATCGTCAATAAGAAGGTCCAAGGCATACAGTAAACCTGAAGTGAAGCATCGGAATCTATAACTTGTGTCACAGGAATGGTTCAAAACATAGACAGTAGGAAGAGTCAGTCTTCTTGTACTTAGGTCGGCATTGTGCCTTTTGTATTTATTTCCGATGCAATTTCTGTGTTTCATCGTCAATAAGAAGGTCCAAGGTATACAGTAAACCTGAAGTGAAGCATCGGAATCTATAACTAGTGTCACAGGAGTGGTTCAAAACATAGTAAGAAGAGTCAGTCTTCTTGTACTTAAGTCGGCATTGTGCTTTTTCTATTTTATTCCGATGCAATTTCTGTGTTTCGTCGTCAATAACAAGGTCCAAGGGATACAGTAAACCTGGAGTGAAGCATCAGAATCTATAACTAGTATCACAGGAATGGTTCAAACATAGACAGTAAGCAGCGTCAGTCCTCTTGTACTTAAGTTGGCATTGTGCCTTTTGTATTTAATTCCGATGCAATTTCTGTGTTTCATCGTCAATAAGAAGGTCCAAGGGATACAATTAACCTCAAGTGAAGCATCGGAATCTATAACTAGTGTCACAGGAATGGTTCAAAACATAGACAGTAGGAAGAGTCAGTCCACTTGTACTTAAGTCGGCATTGTGCATTTGTGTTTAATTCCGATGCTATACCTGTCTTTCATCGTCAATAAGAAGGTCCAGGGGATACAGTAAACCTAGAGTGTAGCATCGGAATCTATATCTAGTGTCACAGGAATGGTTCAAAACATAGACAGTAAGAAGAGTCAGTCTTTGTGTACTTAAGCCGGCATTTAGACTTTGGTATTTCATTCCGATGCAATTTCTGTGTTTCATCGTCAATAAGAAGGTCCAAGGGATACAGTAAACCTAAAGTGAAGCATCGGAATCTATAACTAGTGTCACAGGCATGGTTCAAAACATAGTCAGTAAGAAGAGTCAGCCTTCTTGTACTTAAGTCTGCATTGCGCCTTTCCTATTTAATTCCGATGCAATTTCTGTGTTTCATCGTCAATAAGAAGGTCCAGGGAATACAGTAAACCTGGAGTGAAGCATTTGAATCTATAACTAGTGTCAATGGAATGGTTCAAAACATAGACAGTAAGAAGGGTCAGTCTTCTTGTACTTAAGTCGGCATTGTGCATTTTGTATTTAATCCCGATGCAATTTCTGTGTTTCATCGTCAACAAGAAGGTCAGAGGGATACAGGAAACCTGAAGTGAAGCATCGGAATCTATAGCTAGTGTCACAGGAATGGTTCAAACATAGTCACTAAGAAGAGTCAGTCTTCTTGTTCTTAAGTCGGCATTGTGCCTTTTGTACTTAATTCCGATGCAATTTCTCTGTTTCATCGTCAATAAGAAGGCCCAAGGGATACAGTAAACCTCAAGTGAAGCATCTAATTCTATAACTAGTGTCACAGAAATGGTGCAAAACATAGACAGTAGGAAGCGTCAGTCTTCATGTACTTAAGTCGGCATTGCGCCTTTTGTATTTAATTCCGATGCCATTTCTGTGTTCATCGTCAATAAGAATGTCAAAGGGATACAGTAAACATGGAGTGCAGAATCGGAATCTATAACTAGTGTCACAGGAAAGGTTCATAACATAGGCACTAGGAAGAGTTAGTCTTCTTGTACTTAAGTCGGCATTGTGCCTTTTGTATTAAATTCCGATGCAATATCTGTGTTTGATCGTCAATAAGAAGGTCGGAGGGATACAGTAAACCTGATGTGAAGCATCGGAATTCAAAACTAGTGACACAGGAATGGCTCAAAACATAGACAGTAGGAAGAGTCAGTCTCCTTGTACGTAAGTCGTCATTGGGCCTTTTGTATCTAATTCCGATGCAATTTCTGAGTTTCATCGTCAATAAGAAGGTCCAAGGTATACAGTAAACCTGAAGTGAAGCATCGGAATCTATAACTAGTGTCACAGGAATGGTTCATAACATAGTCAGTAAGAAGACTCAGTCTTCTTGTACTTTAGTCGGCATTGTGTCTTTTGTATTCAATTCCGATGCAATTTCTGTGTTTCATCGTCAAAAGGAAGGTCCAAGGGATACAGTAAACCTGGAGTGAAGCATCGGAATCTATAACTAGCTTCACAGGAATGGTTGAAAACGTAGTCAGTAAGAAGAGACAGTCTTCTTGTACTTAAGTCGACATTGTGCTTTTTCTATTTAAATCCGATGCAATTTCTGTGTTTCATCGTCAATAAGAAGGCCAGAGGGATACAATAAACCTGAAGTGAAGCATCGGAATCTACAACTAGTGTCACAGGAATGGTTCTAAACATAGCAAGTAAGAAGAGTCAGTCTTCTTGTACTTAAGTCGGCATTGTGCTTTTTCTATTTTATTCCGATGCAATTTATGTGTTTCATCGTCAATAACAAGGTCCAAGGGATACAGTAAACCTGGAGTGAAGCATCGGAATCTATAACTAGTGTAACAGGAATGATTCAAAACATAGACAGTAAGAAGAGTCAGTCTTCGTGTACTTAAGTCGGCATTGTGCCTCTTGTATTTAATTCCGATGCAATTTCTGTGTTTCATCGTCAATAAGAAGGTCCAAGGTGTACAGTAAAGCTGAAGTGAAGCATCGGAATCTATAACTAGTGTCACAGGAATGGTTCAAATCATAGACAGTAGGAAGAGTCAGTCTTCTTGTACTTAAGTCGGCATTGTGCCTTATGTATTTAATTCCGATGCAATTTCTGTGTTTCATCGTCAATACCAAGGTGCTAGGGATACACTAAACCTGGAGTGAAGCATCGGAATCTATAACCAGTGTCAATGGAATGGTTGAAAACATAGACAGTAAAAAGAGTTAGTCTTCTTGTACTTAAGTCTGCATTGTGCCTTTTGAATTTAATTCCGATGCCATTTCTGTGTTTCATCATCAATAAGAAAGTCAGAGGGATACAGCAATCCTGAAGTGAAGCATCGTAATCTATAGCTAGTGTCACACAAATGGTTCAAAACATAGTCAGTAAGAAGAGTCAGTCTTCTTGTACATAAGTCGACTTTGTGCCTTTTGTATTTAATTCCGATGCAATTTCTGTGTTTCATCGTCAATAAGAAGGTCCAAGGGATACAGTAAACCTGGAGTGAAGCATCGGAATCAATAACTAGTGTCACACTAATGGTTCAAATCATAGTCAGTAAGAAGATTCAGTCTTCTTCTCCTTAAGTCGACTTTGTGCTTTTTGTATTTAATTCCGATGCAATTTCTGTGTTTCATCGTCAACAAGAAGGTCCAAGGGATACAGTAAACCTGAAGTGAAGCATCGGAATCTATAACTAGTGTCACAGGAATGGTTCAAAACATAGTCAGCAGGAAGAGTCAGTCTTCTTGTACTTAAGTCGGCATTGTGCTTATCTATTTAATTCCGATGCAATTTCTGTGTTTCATCGTCAATAACTAGGTCCAAGGGATAAAGTAAACCTGGAGTGAAGCATCGGAATCTATAACTAGTGTCACAGGAATGGTTCAAACATAGACAGCAAGAAGCGTCAGTCCTCTTGTACTTAAGTTGGCATTGTGCCTTTTGTATTTAATTCCGATGCAATTTCTGTGTTTTATCGTCAATAAGAAGGTCCAAGGGATACAATAAACCTCAAATGAAGCATCGGAATCTACAACTAGTGTCACAGGAATGGTTCAAAACATAGACAGTGGGAAGAGTCTGTCTACTTGTACTTAAGTCGGCATTGTGCATTTGTATTTAATTCCGATGCTATACCTGTGTTTCATCGTCAATAAGAAGGTCCAGGGGATACAGTAAACCTGGAGTGTAGCATCGGAATCTATAACTAGTGTCACAGGAATGGTTCAAAACATAGACAGTAAGAAGAGTCAGTCTTTGTGTACTTAAGTCGGCATTTAGACTTTTGTATTTCATTCCGATGCAATTTCTGTGTTTCATCGTCAATAAGAAGGTCCAAGAGATACAGTAAACCTAAAGTGAAGCGTCGGAATCTATAACTAGTGTCACAGGAATGGTTCAAAACATAGTCAGTAAGAAGAGTCAGTCTTCTTGTACTTAAGTCTGCATTGCGACTTTCCTATTTAATTCCGATGCAATTTCTGTGTTTCATCGTCAATAAGAAGGTCCAGGGAATACAGTAAACCTGGAGTGAAGCATTTGAATCTATAACTAGTGTCAATGGATTGGTTCAAAACATAGACAGTAAGAAGTTTCAGTCTTCTTGTACTTAAGTCGGCATTGTGCATTTTGTATTTAATCCCGATGCAATTTCTGTGTTTCATCGACAACAAGAAGGTCAGAGGGATACAGTAAACCTGGAGTGTAGCATCGGAATCTATAACTAGTGTCACAGGAATGGTTCAAACCATAGACAATAAAATGAGTCAGTCTTCTTGTACTTAAGTCGGCATTGTGCCTTTTGTATTTAATTCCGATGCAATTTCTGTGTTTCATCGTCAACAAGAAGGTCGGGGGGATACAGTAAACCTGAAGTGAAGCATCGGAATCTATAACTAGTGTCACAGGAATGTTTCAAACCATAGTCAGTAAGAAGAGTCAGTCTTCTTGTACTTAAGTCGGCATTATGCCTTTTCTATTTAATTCGGATGTTATATCTGTGTTTCTTCGTCAATAACAAGGTCCAAGGGATACAGTAAACCTGGAGTGAAGCATCGGAATCTCTAACTAGTGTCAATGGAATGGTACAAAACATAGACAGTAAGAAGAGTCAGTCTTCTTGTACTTAAGTCGGCATTGTGCCTTTTATATTTAATTCCGATGCAATTTCTGTGTTTCATCGTCAACAAGAAGGTCAGAGGGATACAGTAAACCTGAAGTGAAGCATCGGAATCTATAGCTAGTGTCAAAGGAATGTGTCAAACATAGTCACTAAGAAGAGTCACTCTTCTTGTTCTTAAGTCGGCATTGTGCCTTTTGTATTTAATTCCGATGCAATTTCTGTGTTTCATCGTCAATAAGAAGGTCCAAGGGATACAGTAAACCTGGAGCGAAGCATTGGAATCTATAACTAGTGCACACAGGAATGGTTCAAAACATAGACAGTAAGAAGAGTCAGTCTTCTTGTACTTAAGTCGGCATTGTGCCTTTTCTATTTAATTCCGATGCAATTTCTGTGTTTCATCGTCAATAAGAAGGTCCAAGGGATACAGTCAACCTCAAGTGAAGCATCGGAATCTATAACTAGTGTCACAGGAATGGTTCAAAACATAGTCTGTAGGAAGAGTCAGTCTTCATGTACTTAAGTCGGCCATGTGTCTTTTGTATTTATTTCCGATGCAATTTCTGTGTTTCATCGTCAATAAGAAGGTCCAAGGTGTACAGTAAAGCTGAAGTGAAGCATCGGAATCTATAACTAGTGTCACAGGAATGGTTCAAATCATAGACAGTAGGAAGAGTCAGTCTTCTTGTACTTAAGTCGGCATTGTGCCTTTTGTATTTAATTCCGATGCAATTTCTGTGTTTCATCGTCAATACCAAGGTCCTAGGGATACACTAAACCTGGAGTGAAGCATCGGAATCTATAACTAGTGTCAATGTAATGGTTGAAAGCATAGACAGTAAGAAGAGTTAGTCTTCTTGTACTTAAGTCTGCATTGTGCCTTTTGAATTTA
Source organism: Schistocerca piceifrons (assembly GCF_021461385.2). Classification (NCBI taxonomy): domain Eukaryota; kingdom Metazoa; phylum Arthropoda; class Insecta; order Orthoptera; family Acrididae; genus Schistocerca; species Schistocerca piceifrons. Next base: position 33,515 of record NW_025727377.1, read on the forward strand.
ATTCCGATGCCATTTCTGTGTTTCATCATCAATAAGAAAGTCAGAGGGATACAGCAATCCTGAAGTGAAGCATCGTAATCTATAGCTAGTGTCACACAAATGGTTCAAAACATAGTCAGTAAGAAGAGTCAGTCTTCTTGTACTTAAGTCGACTTTGTGCCTTTTGTATTTAATTCCGATGCAATTTCTGTGTTTCATCGTCAATAAGAAGGTCCAAGGGATACAGTAAACCTGAAGTGAAGCATCGGAATCTATAACTAGTGTCACAGGAGTGGTTCAAAACATAGTCAGTAAGAAGAGTCAGTCTTCTTGTACTTAAGTCGGCATTGTGCTTTTTCCATTTAATTCCGACGCAATTTCTGTGTTTCGTCGTCAATAACAAGGTCCAAGGGATACAGTAAACCTGGAGTGAAGCATCAGAATCTATAACTAGTGTCACAGGAATGGTTCAAACATAGACAGTAAGGAGCGTCAGTCCTCTTGTACTTAAGTTGGCATTGTGCCTTTTGTATTTAATTCCGATGCAATTTCTGAGTTTCATCGTCAATAAGAAGGTCCAAGGGATACAATAAACCTCAAATGAGGCATCGGAATCTACAACTAGTGTCACAGGAATGGTTCAAAACATAGACAGTGGGAAGAGTCTGTCTACTTGTACTTAAGTCGGCATTGTGCATTTGTATTTAATTCCGATGCTATACCTGTGTTTCATCGTCAATAAGAAGGTCCAGGGGATACAGTAAACCTGGAGTGTAGCATCGGAATCTATAACTAGTGTCACAGGAATGGTTCAAAACATAGACAGTAAGAAGAGTCAGTCTTTGTGTACTTAAGTCGGCATTTAGACTTTTGTATTTCATTCCGATGCAATTTCTGTGTTTCATCGTCAATAAGAAGGTCCAGGGAATACAGTAAACCTGGAGTGAAGCCTTTGAATCTATAACTAGTGTCAATGGAATGGTTCAAAACATAGACAGTAAGAAGGGTCAGTCTTCTTGTACTTAAGTCGGCATTGTGCGTTTTGTATTTAATCCCGATGCAATTTCTGTGTTTCATCGACAACAAGAAGGTCAGAGGGATATAGTAAACCTGGAGTGTAGCATCGGAATCTATAACTAGTGTCACAGGAATGGTTCAAACCATAGACAATAAAATGAGTCAGTCTTCTTGTACTTAAGTCGGCATTGTGCCTTTTGTATTTAATTCCGATGCAATTTCTGTGTTTCATCGTCAACAAGAAGGTCGGAGGGATACAGTAAACCTGAAGTGAAGCATCGGAATCTATTACTAGTGTCACAGGAATGTTTCAAACCATAGTCAGTAAGAAGAGTCAGTCTTCTTGTACTTAAGTCGGCATTATGCCTTTTCTATTTAATTCGGATGTAATTTCTGTGTTTCATCGTCAATAACAAGGTCCAAGGGATACAGTAAACCTGGAGTGAAGCATCGGAATCTATAACTAGTGTCAATGGAATGGTACAAAACATAGACAGTTAGAAGAGTCAGTCTTCTTGTACTTAAGTCGGCATTGTGCCTTTTATATTTAATTCCGATGCAATTTCTGTGTTTCATCGTCAACAAGAAGGTCAGAGGGATACAGTAAACCTGAAGTGAAGTATCGGAATCTATAGCTAGTGTCAAAGGAATGTGTCAAACATAGTCAGTAAGAAGAGTCAGTCTTCTTGTACTTAAGTCGGCATTGTGCTTTTTCCATTTAATTCCGACGCAATTTCTGTGTTTCGTCGTCAATAACAAGGTCCAAGGGATACAGTAAACCTGGAGTGAAGCATCAGAATCTATAACTAGTGTCACAGGAATGGTTCAAACATAGACAGTAAGGAGCGTCAGTCCTCTTGTACTTAAGTTGGCATTGTGCATTTGTATTTAATTCCGATGCAATTTCTGTGTTTCATCGTCAATAAGAAGGTCCAAGGGATACAATAAACCTCAAATGAAGCATCGGAATCTACAACTAGTGTCACAGGAATGGTTCAAAACATAGACAGTGGGAAGAGTCTGTCTACTTGTACTTAAGTCGGCATTGTGCATTTGTATTTAATTCCGATGCTATACCTGTGTTTCATCGTCAATAAGAAGGTCCAGGGGATACAGTAAACCTGGAGTGTAGCATCGGAATCTATAACTAGTGCACACAGGAATGGTTCAAAACATAGACAGTAAGAAGAGTCAGTCTTCTTGTACTTAAGTCGGCATTGTGCCTTTTCTATTTAATTCCGATGCAATTTCTGTGTTTCATCGTCAATAAGAAGGTCCAAGGGATACAGTCAACCTCAAGTGAAGCATCGGAATCTATAACTAGTGTCACAGGAATGGTTCAAAACATAGTCTGTAGGAAGAGTCAGTCTTCATGTACTTAAGTCGGCATTGTGTCTTTTGTATTCAATTCCGATGCAATTTCTGTGTTTCATCGTCAAAAGGAAGGTCCAAGGGATGCAGTAAACCTGGAGTGAAGCATCGGAATCTATAACTAGCTTCACAGGAATGGTTGAAAACGTAGTCAGTAAGAAGAGACAGTCTTCTTGTACTTAAGTCGGCATTGTGCTTTTTCTATTTTAATCCGATGCAATTTCTGTGTTTCATCGTCAATAAGAAGGCCAGAGGGATACAATAAACCTGAAGTGAAGCATCGGAATCTACAACTAGTGTCACAGGAATGGTTCCAAACATAGCAAGTAAGAAGAGTCAGTCTTCTTGTACTTAAGTCGGCATTGTGCTTTTTCTATTTTATTCCGATGCAATTTCTGTGTTTCATCGTCAATAACAAGGTCCAAGGGATACAGTAAACCTGGAGTGAAGCATCGGAATCTATAACTAGTGTAACAGGAATGATTCAAAACATAGACAGTAAGAAGAGTCAGTCTTCGTGTACTTAAGTCGGCATTGTGCCTCTTGTATTTAATTCCGATGCAATTTCTGTGTTTCATCGTCAATAAGAAGGTCCAAGGTGTACAGTAAAGCTGAAGTGAAGCATCGGAATCTATAACTAGTGTCACAGGAATGGTTCAAATCATAGACAGTAGGAAGAGTCAGTCTATTTGTACTTAAGTCGGCATTGTGCCTTTTGTATTTAATTCCGATGCAATTTCTGTGTTTCATCGTCAATACCAAGGTCCTAGGGATACACTAAACCTGGAGTGAAGCATCGGAATCTGTAACTAGTGTCAATGGAATGGTTGAAAACATAGACAGTAAGAAGAGTTAGTCTTCTTGTACTTAAGTCTGCATTGTGCCTTTTGAATTTAATTCCGATGCCATTTCTGTGTTTCATCGTCAATAAGAAAGTCAGAGGGATACAGCAATCCTGAAGTGAAGCATCGTAATCTATAGCTAGTGTCACACAAATGGTTCAAAACATAGTCAGTAAGAAGAGTCAGTCTTCTTGTACTTAAGTCGACTTTGTGCCTTTTGTATTTAATTCCGATGCAATTTCTGTGTTTCATCGTCAATAAGAAGGTCCAAGGGATACAGTAAACCTGAAGTGAAGCATCGGAATCTATAACTAGTGTCACAGGAGTGGTTCAAAACATAGTCAGTAAGAAGAGTCAGTCATCTTGTACTTAAGTCTGCATTGTGCTTTTTCTATTTAATTCCGATGCAATTTCTGTGTTTCGTCGTCAATAACAAGGTCCAAGGGATACAGTAAACCTGGAGTGAAGCATCAGAATCTATAACTAGTGTCACAGGAATGGTTCAAACATAGACAGTAAGGAGCGTCAGTCCTCTTGTACTTAAGTTGGCATTGTGCCTTTTGTATTTAATTCCGATGCAATTTCTGTGTTTCATCGTCAATAAGAAGGTCCAAGGGATACAATAAACCTCAAATGAAGCATCGGAATCTACAACTAGTGTCACAGGAATGGTTCAAAACATAGACAGTGGGAAGAGTCTGTCTACTTGTGCTTAAGTCGGCATTGTGCATTTGTATTTAATTCCGATGCTATACCTGTGTTTCATCGTCAATAAGAAGGTCCAGGGGATACAGTAAACCTGGAGTGTAGCATCGGAATCTATAACTAGTGTCACAGGAATGGTTCAAAACATAGACAGTAAGAAGAGTCAGTCTTTGTGTACTTAAGTCGGCATTTAGACTTTTGTATTTCATTCCGATGCAATTTCTGTGTTTCATCGTCAATAAGAAGGTCCAAGGGATACAGTAAACCTAAAGTGAAGCATCGGAATCTATAACTAGTGTCACAGGCATGGTTCAAAACATAGTCAGTAAGAAGAGTCAGCCTTCTTGTACTTAAGTCTGCATTGCGCCTTTCCTATTTAATTCCGATGCAATTTCTGTGTTTCATCGTCAATAAGAAGGTCCAGGGAATACAGTAAACCTGGAGTGAAGCATTTGAATCTATAACTAGTGTCAATGGAATGGTTCAAAACATAGACAGTAGGAAGGGTCAGTCTTCTTGTACTTAAGTCGGCATTGTGCATTTTGTATTTAATCCCGATGCAATTTCTGTGTTTCATCGTCAACAAGAAGGTCAGAGGGATACAGGAAACCTGAAGTGAAGCATCGGAATCTATAGCTAGTGTCACAGGAATGGTTGAAACCATAGACAATAAAATGAGTCAGTCTTCTTGTACTTAAGTCGGCATTGTGCCTTTTGTATTTAATTCCGAATCAATTTCTGTGTTTCATCGTCAACAACAAGATCGGAGGGATACAGTAAACCTGAAGTGAAGCATCGGAATCTATAACTAGTGTCACAGGAATGTTTCAAACCATAGTCAGTAAGAAGAGTCAGTCTTCTTGTACTTAAGTCGGCATTATGCCTTTTCTATTTAATTCGGATGTAATTTCATTGTTTCATCGTCAATAACAAGGTCCAAGGGATACAGTAAACCTGGAGTGAAGCATCGGAATCTATAACTAGTGTCAATGGAATGGTACAAAACATAGACAGTAAGAAGAGTCAGTCTTCTTGTACTTAAGTCGGCATTGTGCCTTTTATATTTAATTCCGATGCAATTTCTGTGTTTCATCGTCAACAAGAACGTCAAAGGGATACAGTAAACCTGAAGTGAAGCATCGGAATCAATAGCTAGTGTCAAAGGAATGTGTCAAACATAGTCACTAAGAAGAGTCACTCTTCTTGTTCTTAAGTCGGCATTGTGCCTTTTGTATTTAATTCCGATGCAATTTCTGTGTTTCATCGTCAATAAGAAGGTCCAAGGGATACAATAAACCTGGAGCGAAGCATTGGAATCTATAACTAGTGCACACAGGAATGGTTCAAAACTTAGACAGTAAGAAGAGTCAGTCTTCTTGTACTTAAGTCGGCATTGTGCCTTTTCTATTTAATTCCGATGCAATTTCTGTGTTTCATCGTCAATAAGAAGGTCCAAGGGATACAGTCAACCTCAAGTGAAGCATCGGAATCTATAACTAGTGTCACAGGAATGGTTCAAAACATAGTCTGTAGGAAGAGTCAGTCTTCATGTACTTAAGTCGGCCATGTGCCTTTTGTATTTATTTCCGATGCAATTTCTGTGTTTCATCGTCAATAAGAAGGTCCAAGGGATACAGTAAACCTCAAGTGAAGCATCGCAATCTATAACTAGTGACCCAGGAATGGTTCAAAACATAGTCAGTAGGAAGAGTCGGTCTTCATGTACTTAAGTCGGCATTGTGCCTTTTGTATTTAATTCCGATGCAATTTCTGTGTTTCATCGTCAATACGAAGGTCCAAGGGATACAGTAAACCTCAAGTGAAGCATCGTAATCTATAGCTAGTGTCACAGGAATGGTTCAAACATGGTCACTAAGAAGAGCGTGTCTTCTTGTTCTTAAGTCGGCATTGTGCCTTCTGTATTTAATTCCGATGCAATTTCTGTGTTTCATCGTCAGTAAGAAGGTCCAAGGGATACAGTAAACCTGGAGCGAAGCATTGGAATCTATAACTAGTGTCACAGGAATGGTTCAAAACATAGTCAGTAAAAATAGTCAGTCTTCTTGTACTTAAGTCGGCATTGTGCCCTTTATATCTAATTCCGATGCCATTTCTGTGTTTCATCGTCAATAAGAAGGTCCAAGGGATACAGTAAACCTGGAGCGAAGCATTGGAATTTATAACTAGTGTCACAGGAATGGTTCAAAACATAGTCAGTAGGAATAGTCAGTCTTCTTGTACTTAAGTCGGCATTGTGCCTTTTGTATCTAATTCCGATGCAATTTCTGTGTTTCATCGTCAATAAGAAGGTCCAAGGGATACAGTAAACCTCAAGTGAAGCATCGGAATCTATAGCTAGTGTCACAGGAATGGATCAAACATAGTCACTAAGAAGAGTCAGTCTTCTTGTTCTTAAGTCGGCTTTGTGCCTTTTGTATTTAATTCCGATGCAATTTCTGTGTTTCATCGTCAATAAGAAGGTCCAAGGGTTACAGTAAACCTAGAGTGAAGAATCGGAATCTATAATTAGTGTCACAGGAATGGTTCAAAACATAGTCAGTAGGAAGAGTCGGTCTTCTTGTACTTAAGTCGGCATTGTGCCTTTTGTACTTAATTCCGATGCAGTTTCTCTGTTTCATCGTCAATAAGAAGGCCCAAGGGATACAGTAAACCTCAAGTGAAGCATCTAATTCTATAACTAGTGTCACAGAAATGGTGCAAGACATAGACAGTAGGTAGCGTCAGTCTTCATGTACTTAAGTCGGCATTGCGCCTTTTGTATTTAATTCCGATGCCATTTCTGTGTTCATCGTCAATAAGAAGGTCCAAGGGATACAGTAAACATGGAGTGCAGCATCGGAATCTATAACTAGTGTCACAGGAATGGTTCAAAACATAGGCACTAGGAAGAGTTAGTCTTCTTGTACTTAAGTCGGCATTGTGCCTTTTGTATTAAATGCCGATGCAATATCTGTGTTTGATCGTCAATAAGAAGGTCGGAGGGATACAGTAAACCTGATGTGAAGCATCGGAATCCAAAACTAGTGACACAGGAATGGCTCAAAGCATAGACAGTAGGAAGAGTCAGTCTCCTTGTACGTAAGTCGGCATTGGGCCTTTTGTATCTAATTCCGATGCAATTTCTGAGTTTCATCGTCAATAAGAAGGTCCAAGGTATACTGTAAACCTGAAGTGAAGCATCGGAATCTATAACTAGTGTCACAGGAATGGTTCATAACATAGTCAGTAAGAAGAGTCACTCTTCTTGTACTTAAGTCGGCATTGTGTCTTTTGTATTCAATTCCGATGCAATTTCTGTGTTTCATCGTCAAAAGGAAGGTCCAAGGGATGCAGTAAACCTGGAGTGAAGCATCGGAATCTGTAACTAGCTTCACAGGAATGGTTGAAAACGTAGTCAGTAAGAAGAGACAGTCCTCTTGTACTTAAGTCGACATTGTGCTTTTTCTATTTTAATCCGATGCAATTTCTGTGTTTCATCGTCAATAAGAAGGCCAGAGGGATACAATAAACCTGAAGTGAAGCATCGGAATCTACAACTAGTGTCACAGGAATGGTTCTAAACATAGCAAGTAAGAAGAGTCAGTCTTCTTGTACTTAAGTCGGCATTGTGCTTTTTCTATTTTATTCCGATGCAATTTCTGTGTTTCATCGTCAATAACAAGGTCCAAGGTATACAGTAAACCTGGAGTGAAGCATCGGAATCTATAACTAGTGTAACAGGAATGATTCAAAACATAGACAGTAAGAAGAGTCAGTCTTCGTGTACTTAAGTCGGCATTGTGCCTCTTGTATTTAATTCCGATGCAATTTCTGTGTTTCATCGTCAATAAGAAGGTCCAAGGTGTACAGTAAAGCTGAAGTGAAGCATCGGAATCTATAACTAGTGTCACAGGAATGGTTCAAATCATAGACAGTAGGAAGAGTCAGTCTTCTTGTACTTAAGTCGGCATTGTGCCTTTTGTATTTAATTCCGATGCAATTTCTGTGTTTCATCGTCAATACCAAGGTCCTAGGGATACACTAAACCTGGAGTGAAGCATCGGAATCTGTAACTAGTGTCAATAGAATGGTTGAAAACATAGACAGTAAGAAGAGTTAGTCTTCTTGTACTTAAGTCTGCATTGTGCCTTTTGAATTTAATTCCGATGCCATTTCTGTGTTTCATCGTCAATAAGAAAGTCAGAGGGATAAAGCAATCCTGAAGTGAAGCATCGTAATCTATAGCTAGTGTCACACGAATGGTTCAAAACATAGTCAGTAAGAAGAGTCAGTCTTCTTGTACTTAAGTCGACATTGTACCTTTTGTATTTAATTCCGATGCAATTTCTGTGTTTCATCGTCAATAAGAAGGTCCAAGGGATACAGTAAACCTGAAGTGAAGCATCGGAATCTATAACTAGTGTCACAGGAGTGGTTCAAAGCATAGTCAGTAAGAAGAGTCAGTCATCTTGTACTTAAGTCGGCATTGTGCTTTTTCTATTTAATTCCGACGCAATTTCTGTGTTTCGTCGTCAATAACAAGGTCCAAGGGATACAGTAAACCTGGAGTGAAGCATCAGAATCTATAACTAGTGTCACAGGAATGGTTCAAACATAGACAGTAAGGAGCGTCAGTCCTCTTGTACTTAAGTTGGCATTGTGCCTTTTGTATTTAATTCCGATGCAATTTCTGTGTTTCATCGTCAATAAGAAGGTCCAAGGGATACAATAAACCTCAAATGAAGAATCGGAATCTACAACTAGTGTCACAGGAATGGTTCAAAACATAGACAGTGGGAAGAGTCTGTCTACTTGTGCTTAAGTCGGCATTGTGCATTTGTATTTAATTCCGATGCTATACCTGTGTTTCATCGTCAATAAGAAGGTCCAGGGGATACAGTAAACCTGGAGTGTAGCATCGGAATCTATAACTAGTGTCACAGGAATGGTTCAAAACATAGACAGTAAGAAGAGTCAGTCTTTGTGTACTTAAGTCGGCATTTAGACTTTTGTATTTCATTCCGATGCAATTTCTGTGTTTCATCGTCAATAAGAAGGTCCAAGAGATACAGTAAACCTAAAGTGAAGCGTCGGAATCTATAACTAGTGTCACAGGAATGGTTCAAAACATAGTCAGTAAGAAGAGTCAGTCTTCTTGTACTTAAGTCTGCATTGCGCCTTTCCTATTTAATTCCGATGCAATTTCTGTGTTTCATCGTCAATAAGAAGGTCCAGGGAATACAGTAAACCTGGAGTGAAGCATTTGAATCTATAACTAGTGTCAATGGAATGATTCAAAACATAGACAGTAAGAAGGGTCAGTCTTCTTGTACTTAAGTCGGCATTGTGCATTTTGTATTTAATCCCGATGCAATTTCTGTGTTTCATCGTCAACAAGAAGGCCAGAGGGATACAGTAAACCTGGAGTGTAGCATCGGAATCTATAACTAGTGTCACAGGAATGGTTCAAACCATAGACAATAAAATGAGTCAGTCTTCTTGTACTTAAGTCGGCATTGTGCCTTTTGTATTTAATTCCGATGCAATTTCTGTGTTTCATCGTCAACAACAAGGTCGGAGGGATACAGTAAACCTGAAGTGAAGCATCGGAATCTATAACTAGTGTCACAGGAATGTTTCAAACCATAGTCAGTAAGAAGAGTCAGTCTTCTTGTACTTAAGTCGGCATTATGCCTTTTCTATTTAATTCGGATGTAATTTCTGTGTTTCATCGTCAATAACAAGGTCCAAGGGATACAGTAAACCTGGAGTCAAGCATCGGAATCTATAACTAGTGTCAATGGAATGGTACAAAACATAGACAGTAAGAAGAGTCAGTCTTCTTGTACTTAAGTCGGCATTGTGCCTTTTATATTTAATTCCGATGCAATTTCTGTGTTTCATCGTCAACAAGAAGGTCAGAGGGATACAGTAAACCTGAAGTGAAGCATCGGAATCTATAGCTAGTGTCACAGGAATGTGTCAAACATAGTCACTAAGAAGAGTCACTCTTCTTGTTCTTAAGTCGGCGTTCTGCCTTTTGTATTTAATTCCGATGCAATTTCTGTGTTTCATCGTCAATAAGAAGGTCCAAGGGATACAGTAAACCTGGAGCGAAGCATTGGAATCTATAACTAGTGCACACAGGAATGGTTCAAAACATAGACAGTAAGAAGGGTCAGTCTTCTTGTACTTAAGTCGGCATTGTGCCTTTTCTATTTAATTCCGATGCAATTTCTGTGTTTCATCGTCAATAAGAAGGTCCAAGGGATACAGTCAACCTCAAGTGAAGCATCGGAATCTATAACTAGTGTCACAGGAATGGTTCAAAACATAGTCTGTAGGAAGAGTCAGTCTTCATGTACTTAAGTCGGCAATGTGCCTTTTGTATTTATTTCCGATGCAATTTCTGTGTTTCATCGTCAATAAGAAGGTATAAGGGATACAGTAAACCTCAAGTGAAGCATCGGAATCTATAACTAGTGTCCCAGGAATGGTTCAAAACATAGTCAGTAGGAAGAGTCGGTCTTCATGTACTTAAGTCGGTATTGTGCCTTTTGTATTTAATTCCGATGCAATTTCTGTGTTTCATCGTCAATACGAAGGTCCAAGGGATACAGTAAACCTCAAGTGAAGCATCGTAATCTATAGCTAGTGTCACAGGAATGGTTCAAACATGGTCACTAAGAAGAGTCAGTCTTCTTGTTCTTAAGTCGGCATTGTGCCTTCTGTATTTAATTCCGATGCAATTTCTGTGTTTCATCGTCAGTAAGAAGGTCCAAGGGATACAGTAAACCTGAAGCGAAGCATTGAAATCTATAACTAGTGTCGCAGGAATGGTTCAAAACATAGTCAGTAGGAATAGTCAGTCTTCTTGTACTTAAGTCGGCATTGTGCCCTTTGTATCTAATTCCGATGCCATTTCTGTGTTTCATCGTCAATAAGAAGGTCCAAGGGATACAGTAAACCTGGAGCGAAGCATTGGAATATATAACTAGTGTCACAGGAATGGTTCAAATCATAGTCAGTGGGAATAGTCAGTCTTCTTGTACTTAAGTCGGCATTGTGCCTTTTGTATCTAATTCCGATGCCATTTCTGTGTTTCATCGTCAATAAGAAGGTCCAAGGGATACAGTAAACCTCAAGTGTAGCATCGGAATCTATAACTAGTGTCACAGGAATGGTCCAAAACATAGAGAGTAAGACGAGTCAGTCTTCTTGTACTTAAGTCAGCATTGTGCCTTTTGTATTTAATTCCGATGCAATTTCTGTGCTTCATCGTCAATAAGAAGGTCCAAGGGATACAGTAAACCTCAAGTGAAGCATCGGAATCTATAGCTAGTGTCACAGGAATGGTTCAAACATAGTCACTAAGAAGAGTCAGTCTTCTTGTTCTTAAGTCGGCATTGTGCCATCTGTATTTAATTCCGATGCAATGTCTGTGTTTCACCGTCAATGAGAAGGTCAAAGGGGTACAGTAAACCTGGAGCGAAGCATTGGAATCTATAACTAGTGCACACAGGAAAGGTTCAAATCGTAGACAGTAAGAAGAGTCAGTCTTCTTGTACTTAAGTCGGCATTGTGCCTTTTGTATTTAATTCCGATGGAATTTCTGTGTTTCATCGTCAATAAGAAGGTCAGGGGGATACAGTAAACCTGAAGTAAAGCATCGGAATCGATAGCTAGTGTCACAGGAGAGGTTCAAACATAGTCACTAAGAAGAGTCAGTCTTCTTGTCCTTAAGTCGGCATTGTGCCTTTTGTATATAATTCCGATGCAATATCTGTGTTTCATCGTCAATAAGAAGGTCCAAGGGATACAGTAAACCTCAAGGGAAGGATCGGAATCTATAACTAGTGTCACAGGAATGGTTCAAAACATAGTCAGTTGGAAGAGTCGGTCTTCATGTTCTTAAATCGGCTTTGTGCCTTTTCTATTTAATTCCGATGCAATTTCGGTGTTTCATCGTCAATAACAAGGTCCAAGGTATACAGTAAACCTGGAGTAAGGCATCGGAATTTATAACTAGTGTCACAGGAACGGTTCAAAACATAGACAGTAGGAAGAGTCAGTCTTCTTGTACTTAAGTCGGCATTGTGCCTTTTGTATTTAATTCCGATGCAATTTCTTTGTTTCATCGTCAATAAGAAGGTCCAAGGGATACAGTCAACCTCAAGTGAAGCATCGGAATCTATAACTAGTGTCACATTAATGGTTCAAAACATAGTCTGTAGGAAGAGTCAGTCTTCATGTACTTAAGTCGGCCATGTGCCTTTTGTATTTATTTCCGATGCAATTTCTGTGTTTCATCGTCAATAAGAAGGTCCAAGGGATACAGTAAACCTCAAGTGAAGCATCGGAATCAATAACTAGTGTCCCAGGAATGGTTCAAAACATAGTCAGTAGGAAGAGTCGGTCTTCATGTACTTAAGTCGGCATTGTGCCTTTTGTATTTAATTCCGATGCAATTTCTGTGTTTCATCGTCAATACGAAGGTCCAAGGGATACAGTGAACCTCAAGTGAAGCATCGTAATCTATAGCTAGTGTCACAGGAATGGTTCAAACATGGTCACTAAGAAGAGTCAGTCTTCTTGTTCTTAAGTCGGCATATTGCCTTCTGTATTTAATTCCGATGCAATTTCTGTGTTTCATCGTCAGTAAGAAGGTCCAAGGGATACAGTAAACCTGGAGCGAAGCATTGGAATCTATAACTAGTGTCACAGGAATGGTTCAAAACATAGTCAGTAGGAATAGTCAGTCTTCTTGTACTTAAGTCGGCATTGTGCCCTTTGTATGTAATTCCGATGCCATTTCTGTGTTTCATCGTCAATAAGAAGGTCCAAGGGATACAGTAAACCTGGAGCGAAGCATTGGTATCTATAACTAGTGTCACAATAATGGTTCAAAACATAGTCAGTAGAAAAAGTCAGTCTTCTTGTACTTAAGTCTGCATTGTGCCTTTTGTATTTAATTCCGATGCCATATCTGTGTTTCATCGTCAATAAGAAAGTCTGAGGGATACAGTAAACCTGAAGTGAAGCATCGAAATATAAAACTAGTGTCACTGGAATGGTTCAAAACATAGACAGTAGGGAGAGTCAGTCTTCTTGTACTTAAGTCGGCATTGTGCCTTTTGTATCTAATTCCGATGCCATTTCTGTGTTTCATCGTCAATAAGAAGGTCCAAGGGATACAGTAAACCTCAAGTGTAGCATCGGAATCTATAACTAGTGTCACAGGAATGGTCCAAAACATAGAGTGTAAGACGAGTCAGTCTTCTTGTACTTAAGTCAGCATTGTGCCTTTTGTATTTAATTCCGATGCAATTTCTGTGCTTCATCGTCAATAAGAAGGTCCAAGGGATACAATAAAACTCAAGTGAAGCATGGGAAACTATAGCTAGTGTCTCAGGAATGGTTCAAACATAGTCACTAAGAAGAGTCAGTCTTCTTGTTCTTAAGTCGGCATTGTGCCATCTGTATTTAATTCCGATGCAATGTCTGTGTTCCATCGTCAATGAGAAGGTCCAAGGGGTACAGGAAACCTGGAGCGAAGCATTGGAATCTATAACTAGTGCACACAGGAATGGTTCAAAACATAGTCAGTAGGAAGAGTCGGTCTTCATGTTCTTAAGTCGGCTTTGTGCCTTTTCTATTTAATTCCGATGCAATTTCTGTGTTTCATCGTCAATAACAAGGTCCAAGGTATACAGTAAACCTGGAGTGAAGCATCGGAATTTATAACTAGTGTCACAGGAATGGTTCAAATCATAGACAGTAGGAAGAGTCAGTCTTCTTGTACTTAAGTCGGCATTGTGCCTTTTGTATTTAATTCCGATGCAATTTCTGTGTTTCATCGTCAATACGAAGGTCCAAGGGATACAGTAAACCTGAAGTGAAGCATCGGAATCTATAACTAGTGTCACACTAATGGTTCAAAACAAAGTCAGTAAGAAGAGTCGGTCTTCTTGTCCTTAAGTCGGCATTGTGCCTTTTGTATTTAATTCGGATGCAATTTCTGTGTTCATCGTCAAGAAGAAAGTCCAAGGGATACAGTAAACCTGGAGAGTAGCATCGGAATCTATAACTAGTGTCACAGGAATGGTTCAAAACATAGACAATAAAAAGAGTCAGTCTTCTTGTACTTAAGTCGGCATTGTGCCTTGTGTATCTAATTCCGATGCCATTTCTGTGTTTCATCGTCAATAAGAAGGTCCAAGGGATACAGTAAACCTCAAGTGTAGCATCGGAATCTATAACTAGTGTCACAGGAATGTTTCAAAACATAGACAGTAATACGAGTCAGTCTTCTTGTACTTAAGTCAGCATTGTGCCTTTTGTATTTAATTCCGATGCAATTTCTGTGTTTCATCGTCAATAAGAAGGTATAAGGGATCGAGTAAACCTCAAGTGAAGCATCGGAATCTATAGCTAGTGTCAAAGGAATGGTTCAAACATAGTCACTAAGAAGAGTCAGTCTTCTTGTTCTTAAGTCGGCATTGTGCCATCTGTATTTAATTCCGATGCAATGTCTGTGTTTCATCGTCAATGAGAAGGTCCAAGGGGTACAGGAAACCTGGAGCGAAGCATTGGAATCTATAACTAGTGCACACAGGAAAGGTTCAAATCATAGACAGTAAGAAGAGTCAGTCTTCTTGTACTTAAGTCGGCATTGTGCCTTTTGTATTTAATTCCGATGGAATTTCTGTGTTTCATCGTCAATAAGAAGGTCAGGGGGATACAGTAAACCTGAAGTAAAGCATCGGAATCGATAGCTAGTGTCACAGGAGAGGTTCAAACATAGTCACTAAGAAGAGTCAGTCTTCTTGTCCTTAAGTCGGCATTGTGCCTTTTGTATATAATTCCGATGCAATATCTGTGTTTCATCGTCAATAAGAAGGTCCAAGGGATACAGTAAACCTCAAGGGAAGGATCGGAATCTATAACTAGTGTCACAGGAATGGTTCAAAACATAGTCAGTTGGAAGAGTCGGTCTTCATGTTCTTAAATCGGCTTTGTGCCTTTTCTATTTAATTCCGATGCAATTTCGGTGTTTCATCGTCAATAACAAGGTCCAAGGTATACAGTAAACCTGGAGTAAGGCATCGGAATTTATAACTAGTGTCACAGGAACGGTTCAAAACATAGACAGTAGGAAGAGTCAGTCTTCTTGTACTTAAGTCGGCATTGTGCCTTTTGTATTTAATTCCGATGCAATTTCTTTGTTTCATCGTCAATAAGAAGGTCCAAGGGATACAGTCAACCTCAAGTGAAGCATCGGAATCTATAACTAGTGTCACATTAATGGTTCAAAACATAGTCTGTAGGAAGAGTCAGTCTTCATGTACTTAAGTCGGCCATGTGCCTTTTGTATTTATTTCCGATGCAATTTCTGTGTTTCATCGTCAATAAGAAGGTCCAAGGGATACAGTAAACCTCAAGTGAAGCATCGGAATCAATAACTAGTGTCCCAGGAATGGTTCAAAACATAGTCAGTAGGAAGAGTCGGTCTTCATGTACTTAAGTCGGCATTGTGCCTTTTGTATTTAATTCCGATGCAATTTCTGTGTTTCATCGTCAATACGAAGGTCCAAGGGATACAGTGAACCTCAAGTGAAGCATCGTAATCTATAGCTAGTGTCACAGGAATGGTTCAAACATGGTCACTAAGAAGAGTCAGTCTTCTTGTTCTTAAGTCGGCATATTGCCTTCTGTATTTAATTCCGATGCAATTTCTGTGTTTCATCGTCAGTAAGAAGGTCCAAGGGATACAGTAAACCTGGAGCGAAGCATTGGAATCTATAACTAGTGTCACAGGAATGGTTCAAAACATAGTCAGTAGGAATAGTCAGTCTTCTTGTACTTAAGTCGGCATTGTGCCCTTTGTATGTAATTCCGATGCCATTTCTGTGTTTCATCGTCAATAAGAAGGTCCAAGGGATACAGTAAACCTGGAGCGAAGCATTGGTATCTATAACTAGTGTCACAATAATGGTTCAAAACATAGTCAGTAGAAAAAGTCAGTCTTCTTGTACTTAAGTCTGCATTGTGCCTTTTGTATTTAATTCCGATGCCATATCTGTGTTTCATCGTCAATAAGAAAGTCTGAGGGATACAGTAAACCTGAAGTGAAGCATCGAAATATAAAACTAGTGTCACTGGAATGGTTCAAAACATAGACAGTAGGGAGAGTCAGTCTTCTTGTACTTAAGTCGGCATTGTGCCTTTTGTATCTAATTCCGATGCCATTTCTGTGTTTCATCGTCAATAAGAAGGTCCAAGGGATACAGTAAACCTCAAGTGTAGCATCGGAATCTATAACTAGTGTCACAGGAATGGTCCAAAACATAGAGTGTAAGACGAGTCAGTCTTCTTGTACTTAAGTCAGCATTGTGCCTTTTGTATTTAATTCCGATGCAATTTCTGTGCTTCATCGTCAATAAGAAGGTCCAAGGGATACAATAAAACTCAAGTGAAGCATGGGAAACTATAGCTAGTGTCTCAGGAATGGTTCAAACATAGTCACTAAGAAGAGTCAGTCTTCTTGTTCTTAAGTCGGCATTGTGCCATCTGTATTTAATTCCGATGCAATGTCTGTGTTCCATCGTCAATGAGAAGGTCCAAGGGGTACAGGAAACCTGGAGCGAAGCATTGGAATCTATAACTAGTGCACACAGGAATGGTTCAAAACATAGTCAGTAGGAAGAGTCGGTCTTCATGTTCTTAAGTCGGCTTTGTGCCTTTTCTATTTAATTCCGATGCAATTTCTGTGTTTCATCGTCAATAACAAGGTCCAAGGTATACAGTAAACCTGGAGTGAAGCATCGGAATTTATAACTAGTGTCACAGGAATGGTTCAAATCATAGACAGTAGGAAGAGTCAGTCTTCTTGTACTTAAGTCGGCATTGTGCCTTTTGTATTTAATTCCGATGCAATTTCTGTGTTTCATCGTCAATACGAAGGTCCAAGGGATACAGTAAACCTGAAGTGAAGCATCGGAATCTATAACTAGTGTCACACTAATGGTTCAAAACAAAGTCAGTAAGAAGAGTCGGTCTTCTTGTCCTTAAGTCGGCATTGTGCCTTTTGTATTTAATTCGGATGCAATTTCTGTGTTCATCGTCAAGAAGAAAGTCCAAGGGATACAGTAAACCTGGAGAGTAGCATCGGAATCTATAACTAGTGTCACAGGAATGGTTCAAAACATAGACAATAAAAAGAGTCAGTCTTCTTGTACTTAAGTCGGCATTGTGCCTTGTGTATCTAATTCCGATGCCATTTCTGTGTTTCATCGTCAATAAGAAGGTCCAAGGGATACAGTAAACCTCAAGTGTAGCATCGGAATCTATAACTAGTGTCACAGGAATGTTTCAAAACATAGACAGTAATACGAGTCAGTCTTCTTGTACTTAAGTCAGCATTGTGCCTTTTGTATTTAATTCCGATGCAATTTCTGTGTTTCATCGTCAATAAGAAGGTATAAGGGATCGAGTAAACCTCAAGTGAAGCATCGGAATCTATAGCTAGTGTCAAAGGAATGGTTCAAACATAGTCACTAAGAAGAGTCAGTCTTCTTGTTCTTAAGTCGGCATTGTGCCATCTGTATTTAATTCCGATGCAATGTCTGTGTTTCATCGTCAATGAGAAGGTCCAAGGGGTACAGGAAACCTGGAGCGAAGCATTGGAATCTATAACTAGTGCACACAGGAATGGTTCAAAACATAGACAGTAAGAAGAGTCAGTCTTCCTGTACTTAAGTCGGCATTGTGCCTTTTGTATTTAATTCGGATGGAATTTCTGTGTTTCATCGTCAATAAGAAGGTCAGAGGGATACAGTAAACCTGAAGTGAAGCATCGGAATCGATAGCTAGTGTCACAGGAGTGGTTCAAACATAGTCACTAAGAAGAGTCAGTCTTCTTGTTCTTAAGTCGGCATTGTGCCTTTTGTATATAATTCCGATGCAATTTCTGTGTTTCATCGTCAATAAGAAGGTCCAAGGGATACAGTAAACCTCAAGTGAAGCATCGGAATCTATAACTAGTGTCTCAGGCATGGTTCAAAACATAGTCAGTAGGAAGAGTCGGTCTTCATGTTCTTAAGTCGGCTTTGTGCTTTTTCTATGTAATTCCGATGCAATTTCTGTGTTTCATCGTCAATAACAAGGTCCAAGGTATACAGTAAACCTGGAGTGAAGCATCGGAATCTATAACTAGTGTCACAGGAATGGTTCAAAACATAGACAGTAGGAAGAGTCAGTCTTCTTGTACTTAAGTCGGCATTGTGCCTTTTGTATTTAATTCCGATGCAATTTCTGTGTTTCATCGTCAATACGAAGGTCCAAGGGATACAGTAAACCTGAAGTGAAGCATCGGAATCTATAACTGGTGTCACACTAATGGTTCAAAACAAAGTCAGTAAGAAGGGTCGGTCTTCTTGTCCGTAAGTCGGCATTGTGCCTTTTCTATTTAATTCGGATGCAATTCCTGTGTGTCATCGTCAATAAGAAGGTCCAAGGGATACAGTAAACCTGGAGTGTAGCATCGGAATCTATAACTAGTGTCACAGGAATGGTTCAAAACATAGACAATAAAAAGAGTCAGTCTTCTTGTACTTAAGTCGGCATTGTGCCTTTTGTATTTAATTCCGATGCAATTTCTGTGTTTCATCGTCAATAAGAAGGTCCAAGGGATACAGTACACCTCAAGTGAAGCATCGGATTCTATAACTAGTGTCACAGGAATGGTTCAAACATAGTCAGTAGGACGAGTCGGTCTTCATGTACTTAAGTCGGCATTATGCCTTTTCTATTTAATTCCGATGCAATTTCTGTGTTTCATCGTCAATAAGTAGGTCCAAGGGATACAGTAAACCTCAAGTGAAGCATCGGAATCTATAACTAGTGTCACAGGAACAGTTCAAACCATAGTCAGTAAGAAGAGTCAGTCTTCTTGTACTTAAGTCGGCATTGTGCCTTTTATATTTAATTCCGATGCAATTTCTGTGTTTCATCGTCAACAAGAAGGTCAAAGGGATACAGTAAACCTGAAGTGAAGCATCGGAATCTATAGCTAGTGTCACAGGAATGTGTCAAACAAAGTCACTAAGAAGAGTCACTCTTGTTGTTCTTAAGTCGGCATTGTGCCTTTTGTATTTAATTCCGATGCAATTTCTGTGTTTCATCGTCAATAAGAAGGTCCAAGGGATACAGTAAACCTGGAGCGAAGCATTAGAATCTATAACTGTTGCACACAGGAATGGTTCAAAACATAGACAGTAAGAAGAGTCAGTCTTCTTGTACTTAAGTCGGCATTGTGCCTTTTCTATATAATTCCGATGCAATTTCTGTGTTTCATCGTCAATAAGAAGGTCCAAGGGATACAGTCAACCTCAAGTGAAGCATCGGAATCTATAGCGAGTGTCACAGGAATGGTTCAAAACATAGTCTGTAGGAAGAGTCAGTCTTCATGTACTTAAGTCGGCCATGTGCCTTTTGTATTTAATTCCGATGCAATTTCTGTGTTTCATCGTCAATAAGAAGGTCCAAGGGATACAATAAACCTCAAGTGAAGCATCGGAATCTATAACTAGTGTCCCTGGAATGGTTCAAAACATAGTCAGTACGAAGAGTCGGTCTTCATGTACTTAAGTCGGCATTGTGCCTTTGGTATTTAATTCCGAAGCAATTTCTGTGTTTCATCGTCAATAAGAAGGTCCAAGGGATACAGTAAACCTCAAGTGAAGCATCGTAATCTATAGCTAGTGTCACAGGAATGGTTCAAACATGGTCACTAAGAAGAGTCAGTCTTCTTGTTCGTAAGTCGGCCATGTGCCTTTTGTATTTAATTCCGATGCAATTTCTGTGTTTCATCGTCAGTAAGAAGGTCCAAGGGATACAGTAAACCTGGAGCGAAGCATTGGAATCTATAACTAGTGTCACAGGAATGGTTCAAAACATAGTCAGTAGGAATAGTCGGTCTTCTTGTACTTAAGTCGGCATTGGGCCTTTTGTATCTAATTCCGATGCCATTTCTGTGTTTCATCGTCAATAAGAAGGTCCAAGGGATACAGTAAACCACAAGAGTAGCATCGGAATCTATAACTAGTGTCACAGGAATGGTTCAAAGCATAGACAGTAAGACGAGTCAGTCTTCTTGTACTTAAGTCAGCATTGTGCCCTTTGTATTTAATTCCGATGCAATTTCTGTGTTTCATCGTCAATAAGAAGGTCCAAGGGATACAGTAAACCTGAAGTGAAGCATCGGAATCTATAGCTAGTGTCACAGGAATGGTTCAAACATAGTCACTAAGAAGCGTCAGTCTTGTTGTTCTTAAGTCGTCCATGTGCCTTTTGTATTTAATTCAGATGCAATGTCCGTGTTTCATCGTCAATGAGAAGGTCCAAGGGGTACAGTAAACCTGGAGCGAAGCATTGGAATCTATAACTAGTGCACACAGGAATGGTTCAATACATAGACTGTAAGAAGAGTCAGTCTTCTTGTACTTAAGTCAGCATTGTGCCTTTTGTATTTAATTCCGATGCAATTTCTGTGTTTCATCGTCAATAAGAAGGTATAAGGGATACAGTAAACCTCAAGTGAAGCATCGGAATCTATAGCTAGTGTCAAAGGAATGGTTCAAACATAGTCACTAAGAAGAGTCAGTCTTCTTGTTCTTAAGTCGGCATTGTGCCATCTGTATTTAATTCCGATGCAATGTCTGTGTTTCATCGTCAATGAGAAGGTCCAAGGGGTACAGGAAACCTGGAGCGAAGCATTGGAATCTATAACTAGTGCACACAGGAATGGTTCAAAACATAGACAGTAAGAAGAGTCAGTCTTCCTGTACTTAAGTCGGCATTGTGCCTTTTGTATTTAATTCGGATGGAATTTCTGTGTTTCATCGTCAATAAGAAGGTCAGAGGGATACAGTAAACCTGAAGTGAAGCATCGGAATCGATAGCTAGTGTCACAGGAGTGGTTCAAACATAGTCACTAAGAAGAGTCAGTCTTCTTGTTCTTAAGTCGGCATTGTGCCTTTTGTATATAATTCCGATGCAATTTCTGTGTTTCATCGTCAATAAGAAGGTCCATGGGATACAGTAAACCTCAAGTGAAGCATCGGAATCTATAACTAGTGTCACAGGAATGGTTCAAAACATAGTCAGTAGGAAGAGTCGGTCTTCATGTTCTTAAGTCGGCTTTGTGCCTTTTCTATGTAATTCCGATGCAATTTCTGTGTTTCACGTCAATAACAAGGTCCAAGGTATACAGTAAACCTGGAGTGAAGCATCGGAATCTATAACTAGTGTCACAGGAATGGTTCAAAACATAGACAGTAGGAAGAGTCAGTCTTCTTGTACTTAAGTCGGCATTGTGCCTTTTGTATTTAATTCCGATGCAATTTCTGTGTTTCATCGTCAATACGAAGGTCCAAGGGATACAGTAAACCTGAAGTGAAGCATCGGAATCTATAACTGGTGTCACACTAATGGTTCAAAACAAAGTCAGTAAGAAGGGTCGGTCTTCTTGTCCGTAAGTCGGCATTGTGCCTTTTCTATTTAATTCGGATGCAATTCCTGTGTGTCATCGTCAATAAGAAGGTCCAAGGGATACAGTAAACCTGGAGTGTAGCATCGGAATCTATAACTAGTGTCAGAGGAATGGTTCAAAACATAGACAATAAAAAGAGTCAGTCTTCTTGTACTTAAGTCGGCATTGTGCCTTTTGTATTTAATTCCGATGCAATTTCTGTGTTTCATCGTCAATAAGAAGGTCCAAGGGATACAGTACACCTCAAGTGAAGCATCGGAATCTATAACTAGTGTCACAGGAATGGTTCAAACATAGTCAGTAGGACGAGTCGGTCTTCATGTACTTAAGTCGGCATTATGCCTATTCTATTTAATTCCGATGCAATTTCTGTGCTTCATCGTCAATAAGAAGGTCCAAGGGATACAGTAAACCTCAAGTGAAGCATCGGAATCTATAACTAGTGTCACAGGAATGGTTCAAACCATAGTCAGTAAGAAGAGTCAGTCTTCTTGTACTTAAGTCGGCATTGTGCCTTTTATATTTAATTCCGATGCAATTTCTGTGTTTCATCGTCAACAAGAAGGTCAGAGGGATACAGTAAACCTGAAGTGAAGCATCGGAATCTATAGCTAGTGTCACAGGAATGTGTCAAACAAAGTCACTAAGAAGAGTCACTCTTGTTGTTCTTAAGTCGGCATTGTGCCTTTTGTATTTAATTCCGATGCAATTTCTGTGTTTCATCGTCAATAAGAAGGTCCAAGGGATACAGTAAACCTGGAGCGAAGCATTAGAATCTATAACTGTTGCACACAGGAATGGTTCAAAACATAGACAGTAAGAAGAGTCAGTCTTCTTGTACTTAAGTCGGCATTGTGCCTTTTCTATATAATTCCGATGCAATTTCTGTGTTTCATCGTCAATAAGAAGGTCCAAGGGATACAGTCAACCTCAAGTGAAGCATCGGAATCTATAGCGAGTGTCACAGGAATGGTTCAAAGCATAGTCTGTAGGAAGAGTCAGTCTTCATGTACTTAAGTCGGCCATGTGCCTTTTGTATTTAATTCCGATGCAATTTCTGTGTTTCATCGTCAATAAGAAGGTCCAAGGGATACAATAAACCTCAAGTGAAGCATCGGAATCTATAACTAGTGTCCCTGGAATGGTTCAAAACATAGTCAGTACGAAGAGTCGGTCTTCATGTACTTAAGTCGGCATTGTGCCTTTGGTATTTAATTCCGAAGCAATTTCTGTGTTTCATCGTCAATAAGAAGGTCCAAGGGATACAGTAAACCTCAAGTGAAGCATCGTAATCTATAGCTAGTGTCACAGGAATGGTTCAAACATGGTCACTAAGAAGAGTCAGTCTTCTTGTTCTTAAGTCGGCCATGTGCCTTTTGTATTTAATTCCGATGCAATTTCTGTGTTTCATCGTCAGTAAGAAGGTCCAAGGGATACAGTAAACCTGGAGCGAAGCATTGGAATCTATAACTAGTGTCACAGGAATGGTTCAAAACATAGTCAGTAGGAATAGTCGGTCTTCTTGTACTTAAGTCGGCATTGGGCCTTTTGTATCTAATTCCGATGCCATTTCTGTGTTTCATCGTCAATAAGAAGGTCCAAGGGATACAGTAAACCTCAAGAGTAGCATCGGAATCTATAACTAGTGTCACAGGAATGGTTCAAAGCATAGACAGTAAGACGAGTCAGTCTTCTTGTACTTAAGTCAGCATTGTGCCCTTTGTATTTAATTCCGATGCAATTTCTGTGTTTCATCGTCAATAAGAAGGTCCAAGGGATACAGTAAACCTGAAGTGAAGCATCGGAATCTATAGCTAGTGTCACAGGAATGGTTCAAACATAGTCACTAAGAAGCGTCAGTCTTGTTGTTCTTAAGTCGTCCATGTGCCTTTTGTATTTAATTCAGATGCAATGTCCGTGTTTCATCGTCAATGAGAAGGTCCAAGGGGTACAGTAAACCTGGAGCGAAGCATTGGAATCTATAACTAGTGCACACAGGAATGGTTCAATACATTGACTGTAAGAAGAGTCAGTCTTCTTGTACTTAAGTCGGCATTGTGCATTTTGTATTTAATTCCGATGGAATTTCTGTGTTTCATCGTCAATAAGAAGGTCAGAGGGATACAGTAAACCTGCAGTGAAGCATCGGAATCGATAGCTAGTGTCACAGGAGTGGTTCAAACACAGTCACTAAGAAGAGTCATTCTTCTTGATCTTAAGTCGGCATTGTTCCTTTTGTATATAATTCAGATGCAATTTCTGTGTTTCATCGTCAATAAGAAGGTCCAAGGGATACAGTAAACCTCAAGTAAAGCATCGGGATCTATAACTAGTGTCACAGGAATGGTTCAAAACATAGTCAGGAGGAAGAGTCGGTCTTCATGTACTTAAGTCGGCATTATGCCTGTTGTACTTAATTCCGATGCAATTTCTGTGTTTCAACGTCAATAAGAAGGTCCAAGGGATACAGTAAACCTGAAGTGAGGCATCTAAATCTATAACTAGTGTCACAGGAATGGTTCAAAACATAGTCAGTAGGAATAGTCAGTCTTCTTGTACTTAAGTCGGCATTGTGCCTTTTGTATCTAATTCTGATGCCATTTCTGTGTTTCATCGTCAATAAGAAGGTCCAAGGGATACAGTAAACCTCAAGTGAAGCATCGGAATCTATAACTAGTGTCACACTAATGGTTCAAAACAAAGTCAGTGAGAAGAGCCGGTCTTCTTGTTCTTAAGTCGGCATTGTGCCTTTTGTATTGAATTCCGATGCAATTTCTGTGTTTCATCGTCAATAAGAAGGTCCAAGGGATACAGTAAACCTCAAGTGAAGCATCGGAATCTATAGCTAGTGTCACAGGAATGGTTCAATCATAGTCACTAAGAAGAGACAGTCTTCTTGTTCTTAAGTCGGCATTGTGCCTTCTGTATTTAATTCCGATGCAATGTCTGTGTTTCATCGTCAATGAGAAGGTCCAAGGGATACAGTAAACCTCAAGTGAAGCATCGTAATCTATAACTAGTGTCACAGGAATGGTTCAAAACAAAGTCAGTAGGAACAGTCGGTCTTCATGTACTTAAGTCGGCATTATGCCTTTTGTACTTAATTCCGATGCAATTTCTGTGTTTCATCGTCAATAAGAAGGTCCAAGGGATACAGTAAACCTCAAGTGAAGCATCTAAATCTATAACTAGTGTCACAGGAATGGTTCAAAACATAGACAGTAAGAGGTATCAGTCTTCTTCTTTTTATGTCGGCATTGTGCATTTTGTATTTAATTCCGATGCAATTTCTGTGTTCCATCGTCAATAAGAAGGTCCAAGGGATACAGTAAACCTCAAGTGAAGCATCGGAATCTATAACTAGTGCCACAGGAATGGTTCAGAACATAGTCAGTAGGACGAGTCGGTCTTCATGTACTTAAGTTGGCATTGTGCCTTTAGTATTTAATTCCGATGCAATTTCTGTGTTTCATCGTCAATAAGAAGGTCCAAAGGATACAGTAAACCTCAAGTGAAGCATCGGAATCTATAACTAGTGTCACAGGAATGGTTCAAACCATAGTCAGTAAGAAGAGTCAGTGTTCTTGTACTTAAGTCGGCATTATGCCTTTTCTATTTAATTCTGATGCAATTTCTGTGTTTCATCGTCAATAACAAGGTCCAAGGGATACAGTAAACCTGGAGTGAAGCATCGGAATCTATAACTAGTGTCAATGGAATGGTTCAAAGCATAGACAGTAAGAAGAGTCAGTCTTCATGTACTTAAGTCGGCATTGTGCCTTTTGTATTTTATTCCGATGCAATTTCTGTGTTTCATCGTCAATAAGAAGGTCCAAGGGATACAGTAAGCCTCAAGTGAAGCATCGGAAACTATAACTAGTGTCACAGGAATGGTTCAAAACATAGTCTGTAAGAAGAGTCAGTCTTCTGGTACTTAAGTCGGCCTTGTGCTTTTTCTATTTATTTCCGATGCAATTTCTGTGTTTCATCGTCAATAACAAGGTCCAAGGTATACAGTGAACCTGGAGTGAAGCATCGGAATCTATAACTAGTGTCACAGGAATGGTTCAAAACATAGACAGTAGGAGGGGTCAGTCTTCTTGTACTTAATTCGGCATTGTGCCTTTTGTATTTAATTCCGATGCAATTTCTGTGTTTCATCGTCAATAAGAAGGTCCAAGGGATAAAGTAAACCTGGAGCGAAGCATTGGAATCTATAACTAGTGTCACAGGAATGGTTCAAAACATAGACAAGAAGAAGAGTCAGTCTTCTTCTTTTTAAGTCGGCATTGTGCCTTTTGTATTTAATTCCGATGCAATTTCTGTGTTTCATCGTCAATAAGAATGTCCAAGGGATACAGTAAATCTCAAGTGAAGCATCGGAATATATAACTAGTGTCACAGGAATGGTTCAAAACATAGTCAGTAGGACGAGTCGGTCTTCATGTACTTAAGTCGGCATTGTGTTTTTTGTATTCAATTCCGATGCAATTTCTGTGTTTCATCGTCAATAAGAAGGCCCAAGGGATACAGTAAACCTCAAGTGAAGCATCGGAATCTATAACTAGTGCCACAGGAATGGTTCATAACATAGTCAGTAGGACGAGTCGGTCTTCATGTACTTAAGTTGGCATTGTGCCTTTTGTATTTATTTCGGATGCAATTTCTGTGTTTCATCGTCAATAACAAGGTCCAAGGGATACAGTAAACCTGGAGTGAAGCATCGGAATCTATAACTAGTGTCAATGGAATGGTTCAAAGCATAGACAGTAAGAAGAGTCAGTCTTCTTGTACTTAAGTCTGCATTGTGCCTTTTATATTTAATTCCGATGCAATTTCTGTGTTTCATCGTCAATAAGAATGTCAGACGGGTACAATAAACCTGAAGTGAAGCATCGGAATCTATAACTAGTGTCACAGGAATGGTTCAAAACAAAGTAAGTAAGTAGAGTCAGTCTTCTTGTACTTAAGCCGGCATTGTGCCTTTTCTACTTAATTCCGATGCAATTTCTGTGTTTCATCCTCAATAAGATGGTCCAAGGGAAACAGTAAACCTGGAGTGACGCATTGGAATCTATAACTAGTGTCACAGGAATGATTCAAAGTTTAGACAGTAAGAAGAGTCAGTCTTCGTATACTTAAGTCGGCATTGTGCCTTTTGTATTAATTCCGATGCAATTTTTGTGTTTCATCGTCAATAACAAGGTCCAAGGGATACAGTAAACCTGGAGTGAAGCATCGGAATCTATAACTAGTGTCACAGGAATGGTTCAAAACATAGACAGTATGAAGAGTCAGTCTTCTTGTACTTAAGTCGGCATTGTGCCTTTTGTATTTAATTCCGATGCAATATCTGTGTTTCATCGTCAATAAGAAGGTCCAAGGAATACAGTAAACCTCAAGTGAAGCATCGGAATCTATAACTAGTGTCACAGGAATGGTTCTAAACATAGTCAGTAGGAAGAGTCGGTCTTCATGTACTTAAGTCGGCATTGTGCCTTTTGTATTTAATTCTGATGCAATTTCTGTGTTTCATCGTCCATGAGAAGGTCCAAGGGATACAGTAAACCTGGAGCGAAGCATTGGAATCTATTACTAGTGCACACAGGAATGGTTCAAAACATAGACAGTAAGAAGAGTCAGTCTTCTTGTACTTAAGTCGGCATTATGCCTTTTGTATTTAATAACGATGCGATTTCAGTGTTTCATAGTCGATAAGAAAGTCCAAGGGATACAGGCACCTCAAGTGAAGCATCGGAATCTATAACTAGTGTCACAGGAATGGTTCAAAACATAGTCTGTAAGAAGAGTCGGTCTTCATGAACTTATGTCGGCCATGTGCCTTTTGTATTTAATTCCGATGCAATTTCTGTGTTTCATCGTCAATAAGGAGGTCCAAGGGATAAAGTAAACCTGGGGCGAAGCATTGGAATCTATAACTAGTGTCACTGGAATGGTTCAAAACATAGACAGTAAGAAGAGTCAGTCTTCTTCTTTTTAAGTCGGCATTGTGCCTTTTGTATTGAATTCCGATGCAATTTCTGTGTTTCATCGTCAATAAGAAGGTCCAAGGGATACAGTAAACCTCAAGTGAAGCATCGGAATCTATAACTAGTGTCACAGGAATGGTTCAAAACATAGTAAGTAAGAAGAGTCAGTCTTCTTGTACTTAAGTCGGCATTGTGCTTTTTCTATTTACTTCCGATGCAATTTTTGTGTTTCATCGTCAATAACAAGGTCCAAGGGATACAGTAAACCTGGAGTGAAGCATCGGAATCTATAAGTAGTGTCACAGGAATGGTTCAAAACATAGACAGTAAGAAGAGTCAGTCTTCTTGTACTTAGGTCGGCATTGTGCCTTTTGTATTTAATTCCCATGCAATATCTGTGTTTCATCGTCAATAAGAAGGTCCAAGGAATACAGTAAACCTCAAGTGAAGCATCGGAATCTATAACTAGTGTCACAGGAATGGTTCAAAACATAGTCAGTAGGAAGAGTCGGTCTTCATGTACTTAAATCGGCATTGTGCCTTTTGTATTTAATTCTGATGCAATTTCTGTGTTTCATCGTCCATAGGAAGGTCCAAGGGATACAGTAAACCTGGAGCGAAGCATTGGAATCTATAACTAGTGCACACAGGAATGGTTCAAAACATAGACAGTAAGAAGAGTCAGTCTTCTTGTACTTAAGTCGGCATTGTGCCTTTTGTATTTAATTCCGATGCAATTTCTGTGTTTCATCGTCAATAAGAAAGTCCAAGGGATACAGTCAACCTCAAGTGAAGCATCGGAATCTATAACTAGTGTCACAGGAATGGTTCAAAACATAGTCTGTAGGAAGAGTCGGTCTTCATGAACTTATGTCGGCCATGTGCCTTTTGTATTTAATTCCGATGCAATTTCTGTGTTTCATCGTCAATAAGAAGGTCCAAGGGATACAGTAAACCTCAAGTGAAGCATCGGAATCTATAGCTAGTGTCACAGGAATGGTTCAAACATAGTCACTAAGACGAGTCAGTCTTCTAGTTCTTCTGTCGGCGTTGTGCCTTTTTATTTAATTCGGATGCAATTTCTGTGTTTCATCGTCAATAAGAAGGTCCAAGGGATACAGTAAACCTGGAGCGAAGCATTGGAATCTATAACTAGTGTCACAGGAATGGTTCAAAACATAGACAGTAAGAAGAGTCAGTATTCTTCTTTTTAAGTCGGCATTGTGCCTTTTGTATTTAATTCCGATGCAATTTCTGTGTTTCATCGTCAATAAGAAGGTCCAAGGGATACAGTAAATCTCAAGTGAAGCATCGGAATCTATAACTAGTGTCACAGGAATGGTTCAAAACATAGTCAGTAGGACGAGTCGGTCTTCATGTACTTAAGTCGGCATTGTGTCTTTTGTATTTAATTCCGATGCAATTTCTGTGTTTCATCGTCAATAAGAAGGTCCAAGGGATACAGTAAACCTCAAGTGATGGATCGGAATCTATAACTAGTGTCACAGGAATGGTTCAAACCATAGTCAGTAAGAAGAGTCAGTCTTCTTGTACTTAAGTTGGCATTATGCCTTTTCTATTTAATTCCGATGCAATTTCTGTGTTTCATCGTCAATAACAAGGTCCAAGGGGTACAGTAAACCTGGAGTGAAGCATCGGAATCTATAACTAGTGTCAATGGAACGCTTCAAAACATAGACAGTAAGAAGAGTCAGTCCTCTTGTACTTAAGTCGGCAATGTGCCTTTTATATTTAATTCCGATGCTATTTCTGTGTTTCATCGTCAATAAGGTCAGAGGGATACAATAAACCTGAAGTGAAGCATCGGAATCTATAACTTGTGTCACAGGAATGGTTCAAAACATAGTCAGTAGGAAGAGTCGGTCTTCATGTACTGAAGTCGGCATTGTGCCTTTTGTATTTAATTCTGATGCAATTTCTGTGTTTCATCGTCAATAAGAAGGTCAAAGGGATACAATAAACCTGAAGTGAAGCATCGGAATCTATAACTAGTGTCTCAGGAATGGTTCAAAACATAGTCAGTAAGAAGAGTCAGTCTTCTTGTACTTAAGTCGGCATTGTGCATTTACTGTTTAATTCCGATGCAATTTCTGTGTTTCATCGTCAATAACAAGGTCCAAGGTGTACAGTAAATCTGGAGTGAAGCATCGGAATCTATAACTAGTGTCACAGGAATGGTTCATAACATAGACAGTAGGAAGGGTCAGTCTTCTTGTACTTAAGTCGGCATTGTGCCTTTTGTATTTAATTCCGATGCAATTTCTGTGTTCCATCGTCAATAAGAAGGTCCAAGGGATACAGTAAACCTGAAGTGAAGCATCGGAATCTATAACTAGTGTCACACTAATGGTTCAAAGCAAAGTCAGTAAGAAGAGTCGGTCTTCTTGTTCTTACGTCGGCATTGTGCATTTTGTATTGAATTTAGATGCAATTTCTGTGTTTCATCGTCAATAAGAAGGTCCAAGGCATACAGTGAACCTCAAGTGAAGCATCGGAATCTATAGCTAGTGTCACAGGAATGGTTCAAACATAGTCACTAAGAAGAGTCAGTCTTCTTGTTCTTAAGTCGGCATTGTGCCTTCTGTATTTAATACCGATGCAATGTCTGTGTTTCATCGTCAACGAGAAGGGCCAAGGGGTACAGTAAACCTGGAGCGAAGCATTGGAATCTATAACTAGTGCACACAGGAATGGTTCAAAGCATAGGTAGTAAGAAGTGTCAGTCTTCTTGTACTTAAGTCGGCATTGTGCCTTTTGTATTTAATTCCGATAGAATTTCTGTGTTTCATCGTCAATAAGAAGGTCAGAGGGATGCAGTAAACCTGAAGTGAAGCATCGGAATCGATAGCTAGTGTCACAGGAGTGGTTCAAACATAGTCACTAAGAAGAGTCAGTCTTCTTGTTCTTAAGTCGGCATTGTGCCTTTTGTATATAATTCCGATGCAATTTCTGTGATTCATCGTCAATATGAAGGTCCAAGGGATACAGTAAACCTCAAGTGAAGCATCTAAATCTATAACTAGTGTCACAGGAATGGTTCAAAACATAGTCAGTAGGAATAGTCAGTCTTCTTGTACTTAAGTCGGCATTGTGCCTTTTGTATCAAATTCTGATGCCATTTCTGTGTTTCATCGTCAATAAGAAGGTCCAAGGGATACAGTAAACCTCAAGTGAAGCATCGGAATCTTTAAGTAGTGTCACAGGAATGGTTCAAAAAATAGTCAGTAGGAAGAGTCGGTCTTCATGTTCTTAAGTCGGCTTTGTGCCTTTTGTATTTAATTCCAATGCAATTTCTGTGTTTCATCGTCAATAAGAAGGTCCAAGGAATACAGTAAACCTGGAGTGAAGCATCGGAATCTATAACTAGTTTCACAGGAATGGTTCAAAACATAGTCAGTAGGAGGGGTCAGTCTTCTTGTACTTAAGTCGGAATTTTGCCTTTTGTATTTAATTCCGATGCAATTTCTGTGTTTCATCGTCAATAAGAAGGTCCAAGGGATACAGTAAACCTCAAGTGAAGCATCGGAATCTATAGCTAGTGTCACAGGAATGGTTCAAACATAGTCACTAAGAAGAGTCAGTCTTCTTGTTCTTAAGTCGGAATTGTGCCTTTTGTATATAATTCCGATGCAATTTCTGTGATTCATCGTCAATAAGAAGGTCCAAGGGATACAGTAAACCTCAAGTGAAGCATCGGAATCTATAACTAGTGTCACAGGAATGGTTCAAAACATAGTCAGTAGGAAGAGTCGGTCTTCATGTACTTAAGTCGGCATTATGCCTTTTGTACTTAATTCCGATGCAATTTCTGTGTTTCATCGTCAATAAGAAGGTCCAAGGGATACAGTAAACCTCAAGTAAAGCATCTAAATCTATAACTAGTGTCACAGGAATGGTTCAAAACATAGTCAGTAGGAATAGTCAGTCCAGTTGTACTTATGTCGGCATTGTGTCTTTTGTATTTAATTCCGATGCAATTTCTGTGTTTCATCGTCAATAAGAAGGTCCAAGGGATACAGTAAACCTCAAGTGAAGGATCGGAATCTATAACTAGTGTCACAGGAATGGTCCAAACCATAGTCAGTAAGAAGAGTCAGTCTTCTTGTACTTAAGTTGGCATTATGCCTTTTGTATTTAATTCCGATGCAATTCCTGTGTTTCATCGTCAATAACAAGGTCCAAGGGGTACAGTAAACCTGGAGTGAAGCATCGGAATCTATAACCTGTGTCAATGGAATGGTTCAAAACATAGACAGTAAGAAGAGTCGGTCTTCTTGTACTTAAGTCGGCAATGTGCCTTTTATATTTAATTCCGATGCTATTTCTGTGTTTCATCGTCAATAAGAAGGTCAGAGGGATACAATAAACCTGAAGTGAAGCATCGGAATCTATAACTTGTGTCACAGGAATGGTTCAAAACATAGTCAGTAGGAAGAGTCGGTCTTCATGTACTGAAGTCGGCATTGTGCCTTTTGTATTTAATTCTGATGCTATTTCTGTGTTTCATCGTCAATAAGAAGGTCAAAGGGATACTGTAAACCTGAAGTGAAGCATCGGAATCTATAACTAGTGTCTCAGGAATGGTTCAAAACATAGTCAGTAAGAAGAGTCAGTCTTCTTGTACTTAAGTCGGCATTGTGCTTTTTCTGTTTAATTCCGATGCAATTTCTGTGTTTCATCGTCAATAACAAGGTCCAATGTATACAGTAAATCTGGAGTGAAGCATCGGAATCTATAACTAGTGTCACAGGAATGGTTCAAAACATAGACAGTAGGAAGGGTCAGTCTTCTTGTACTTAAGTCGGCATTGTGCCTTTTGTATTTAATTCCGATGCAATTTCTGTGTTTCATCGTCAATAAGAAGGTCCAAGGGATACAGTAAACCTGAAGTGAAGCATCGGAATCTATAACTAGTGTCACACTAATGGTTCAAAGCAAAGTCAGTAAGAAGAGTCGGTCTTCTTGTTCTTAAGTCGGCATTATGCCTTTTGTACTTAATTCCGATGCAATTTCTGTGTTTCATCGTCAATAAGAAGGTCCAAGGGATAGAGTAAACCTGAAGTGAAGCATCGGAATCTATAACTAGTGTCACACTAATGGTTCAAAACAAAGTCAGTAAGGAGGGTCGGTCTTCTTGTTCTTAAGTCGGCATTGTGCCTTTTGTATTTAATTCCGATGGAATTTCTGTGTTTCATCGTCAATAAGAAGGTCAGAGGGATACAGTAAACCTCAAGTGAAGCATCGGAATCTATAGCTAGTGTCACAGGAATGGTTCAAACATAGTCACTAAGAAGAGTCAGTCTTCTTGTTCTTAAGTCGGCATTGTGCCTTTTGTATATAATTCCGATGCAATTTCTGTGATTCATCGTCAATAAGAAGCTCCAAGGGATACAGTAAACCTCAAGTGAAGCATCGGAATCTATAACTAGTGTCACAGGAATGGTTCAAAGCATAGTCAGTAGGAAGAGTCGGTCTTCATGTACTTAAGTCGGCATTATGCCTTTTGTACTTAATTCCGATGCAATTTCTGTGTTTCATCGTCAATAAGAAGGTCCAAGGGATACAGTAAACCTCAAGTGAAGCATCTAAATCTATAACTAGTGTCACAGGAATGGTTCAAAACATAGTCAGTAGGAATAGTCAGTCTTCTTGTACTTAAGTCGGCATTGTGCCTTTTGTATCAAATTCTGATGCAATTTCTGTGTTTCATCGTCAATAAGAAGGTCCGAGGGATACAGTAAACCTCAAGTGAAGCATCGGAATCTTTAAGTAGTGTCACAGGAATGGTTCAAAGCATAGTCAGTAGGAAGAGTCGGTCTTCATGTTCTTAAGTCGGCTTTGTGCCTTTTGTATTTAATTCCAATGCAATTTCTGTGTTTCATCGTCAATAAGAAGGTCCAAGGGATACAGTTAACCTCAAGTGAAGCATCAGAATCTATAACTAGTGTCACAGGAATGGTTCAAAACATAGTCAGTAGGAAGTGTCGGTCTTCATGTACTTAAGTCGGCATTGTGCCTTTTGTATTTAATTCCGATGCAATTTCTGTGTTTCATCGTCAATAAGAAGGTCAAAGGGATACAGTAAACCTCAAGTGAAGCATCGGAATCTATAACTAGTGTCACAGGAATGGTTCAAAACATAGTCAGTAAGAAGAGTCAGTCTTCTTGTACTTAAGTCGGCATTGTGCTTTTTCTATTTAATTCCGATGCAATTTCTGTGTTTCATCGTCAATAACAAGGTCCAAGGTATACAGTAAACCTGGAGTGAAGCATCGGAATCTATAACTAGTTTCACAGGAATGGTTCAAAACATAGTCAGTAGGAAGGGTCAGTCTACTTGTACTTAAGACGGCATTTTGCCTTTTGTATTTAATTCCGATGCAATTTCTGTGGTTCATCGTCAATAAGAAGGTCCAAGGGATACACTAAACCTGAAGTGAAGCATCGGAATCTATAACTAGTGTCACACTAATGGTTCAAAACAAAGTCAGTAAGGAGAGTCGGTCTTCTTGTTCTTAAGTCGGCATTGTGCCTTTTGTATTTAATTCCGATGCAATTTCTGTGTTTCATCGTCAATAAGAAGGTCAGAGGGTACAGTAAACCTCAAGTGAAGCATCGGAATCTATAACTAGTGTCACACTAATGGTTCAAAACAAAGTCAGTAAGGAGAGTCGGTCTTCTTGTTCTTCAGTCGGCATTGTGCCTTTTGTATTTAATTCCGATGGAATTTCTGTGTTTAATCGTCAATAAGAAGGTCCAAGGGATACAGTAAATCTCAAGTGAAGCATCGGAATCTATAACTAGTGTCACAGGAATGGTTCAAAACATAGTCAGTAGGACGAGTCGGTCTTCATGTACTTAAGTCGGCATTGTGTCTTTTGTATTTAATTCCGATGCAATTTCTGTGTTTCATCGTCAATAAGAAGTTCCCAGGGATACAGTAAACCTCAAGTGAAGGATCGGAATCTATAACTAGTGTCACAGGAATGGTTCAAACCATAGTCAGTAAGAAGAGTCAGTCTTCTTGTACTTAAGTTGGCATTATGCCTTTTCTATTTAATTCCGATGCAATTTCTGTGTTTCATCGTCAATAACAAGGTCCAAGGGGGACAGTAAACCTGGAGTGAAGCATCGGAATCTATAACTAGTGTCAATGGAATGGTTCAAAACATAGACAGTAAGAAGAGTCAGTCTTCTTGTACTTAAGTCGGCAATGTGCCTTTTATATTTAATTCCGATGCTATTTCTGTGTTTCATCGTCAATAGAAAGGTCAGAGGGATACAATAAACCTGAAGTGAAGCATCGGAATCTATAACTTGTGTCACAGGAATGGTTCAAAACATAGTCAGTAGGAAGAGTCGGTCTTCATGTACTGAAGTCGGCATTGTGCTTTTTGTATTTAATTCTGATGCAATTTCTGTGTTTCATCGTCAACAAGAAGGTCAAAGGGATACAGTAAACCTGAAGTGAAGCATCGGAATCTATAACTAGTGTCTCAGGAATGGTTCAAAACATAGACAGTAAGAAGAGTCAGTCTTCTTGTACTTAAGTCGGCAATGTGCCTTTTATATTTAATTCCGATGCAATTTCTGTGTTTCATCGTCAATAACAAGGTCCAAGGTATACAATAAATCTGGAGTGAAGCATCGGAATCTATAACTAGTGTCACAGGAATGGTTCAAAACATAGGCAGTAGGAAGGGTCAGTCTTCTTGTACTTAAGTCGGCATTGTGCCTTTATTATTTAATTCCGATGCAATTTCTGTGTTTCATCGTCAATAAGAAGGTCCAAGGGATACAGTAAACCTGAAGTGAAGCATCGGAATCTATAACTAGTGTCACACTAATGGTTCAAAGCAAAGTCAGTAAGAAGAGTCGGTCTTCTTGTTCTTAAGTCGGCATTGTGCATTTTGTATTGAATTTAGATGCAATTTCTGTGTTTCATCGTCAATAAGAAGGTCCAAGGCATACAGTGAACCTCAAGTGAAGCATCGGAATCTATAGCTAGTGTCACAGGAATGGTTCAAACATAGTCACTAAGAAGAGTCAGTCTTCTTGTTCTTAAGTCGGCATTGTGCCTTCTGTATTTAATTCCGATGCAATATCTGTGTTTCATCGTCAATGAGAAGGGCCAAGGGGTACAGTAAACCTGGAGCGAAGCATTGGAATCTACAACTAGTGCACACAGGAATGGTTCAAAACATAGATAGTAAGAAGTGTCAGTCTTCTTGTACTTAAGTCGGCATTGTGCCTTTTGTATTTAATTCCGATGGAATTTCTGTGTTTCATCGTCAATAAGAAGGTCAGAGGGATACAGTAAACCTGAAGTGAAGCATCGGAATCGATAGCTAGTGTCACAGGAGTGGTTCAAACATAGTCACTAAGAAGAGTCAGTCTTCTTGTTCTTAAGTCGGCATTGTGCCTTTTGTATATAATTCCGATGCAATTTCTGTGATTCATCGTCAATATGAAGGTCCAAGGGATACAGTAAACCTCAAGTGAAGCATCTAAATCTATAACATGTGTCACAGGAATGGTTCAAAACATAGTCAGTAGGAATAGTCAGTCTTCTTGTACTTAAGTCGGCATTGTGCCTTTTGTATCAAATTCTGATGCCATTTCTGTGTTTCATCGTCAATAAGAAGGTCCAAGGGATACAGTAAACCTCAAGTGAAGCATCGGAATCTTTAAGTAGTGTCACAGGAATGGTTCAAAACATAGTCAGTAGGAAGAGTCGGTCTTCATGTACTTAAGTCGGCATTGTGCCTTTTGTATTTAATTCCGATGCAATTTCTGTGTTTCATCGTCAATAAGAAGGTCAAAGGGATACAGTAAACCTGAAGTGAAGCATCGGAATCTATAACAAGTGTCACAGGAATGGTTCAAAACATAGTCAGTAAGAAGAGTCAGTCTTCTTGTACTTAAGTCGGCATTGTGCTTTTTCTATTTAATTCCGATGCAATTTCTGTGTTTCATCGTCAATAACAAGGTCCAAGGAATACAGTAAACCTGGAGTGAAGCATCGGAATCTATAACTAGTTTCACAGGAATGGTTCAAAACATAGTCAGTAGGTGGGGTCAGTCTTCTTGTACGTAAGTCGGCATTTTGCCTTTTGTATTTAATTCCGATGCAATTTCTTTGTTTCATCGTCAATAAGAAGGTCCAAGGGATACAGTAAACCTCAAGTGAAGCATCGGAATCTATAGCTAGTGTCACAGGAATGGT
This sequence comes from Schistocerca piceifrons, assembly GCF_021461385.2. NCBI lineage: Eukaryota > Metazoa > Arthropoda > Insecta > Orthoptera > Acrididae > Schistocerca > Schistocerca piceifrons. The sequence continues at coordinate 70,217 of NW_025727377.1, forward strand.
TCAAACATAGTCACTAATAAGAGTCAGTCTTCTTGTTCTTAAGTCGGAATTGTGCCTTTTGTATATAATTCCGATGCAATTTCTGTGATTCATCGTCAATAAGAAGGTCCAAGGGATACAGTAAACCTCAAGTGAAGCATCGGAATCTATAACTAGTGTCACAGGAATGGTTCAAAACATAGTCAGTAGGAAGAGTCGGTCTTCATGTACTTAAGTCGGCATTATGCCTTTTGTACTTAATTCCGATGCAATTTCTGTGTTTCATCGTCAATAAGAAGGTCCAAGGGATACAGTAAACCTCAAGTAAAGCATCTAAATCTATAACTAGTGTCACAGGAATGGTTCAAAACATAGTCAGTAGGAATTGTCAGTCTACTTGTACTTAAGTCGGCATTGTGTCTTTTGTATTTAATTCCGATGCAATTTCTGTGTTTCATCGTCAATAAGAAGGTCCAAGGGATACAGTAAACCTCAAGTGAAGGATCGGAATCTATAACTAGTGTCACAGGAATGGTCCAAACCATAGTCAGTAAGAAGAGTCAGTCTTCTTGTACTTAAGTTGGCATTATGCCTTTTCTATTTAATTCCGATGCAATTTCTGTGTTTCATCGTCAATAACAAGGTCCAAGGGGTACAGTAAATCTGGAGTGAAGCATCGGAATCTATAACCTGTGTCAATGGAATGGTTCAAAACATAGACAGTAAGAAGAGTCGGTCTTCTTGTACTTAAGTCGGCAATGTGCCTTTTATATTTAATTCCGATGCTATTTCTGTGTTTCATCGTCAATAAGAAGGTCAGAGGGATACAATAAACCTGAAGTGAAGCATCGGAATCTATAACTTGTGTCACAGGAATGGTTCAAAACATAGTCAGTAGGAAGAGTCTTTCTTCATGTACTGAAGACGGCATTGTGCCTTTTGTATTTAATTCTGATGCAATTTCTGTGTTTCATCGTCAATAAGAAGGTCAAAGGGATACTGTAAACCTGAAGTGAAGCATCGGAATCTATAACTAGTGTCTCAGGAATGGTTCAAAACATGGTCAGTAAGAAGAGTCAGTCTTCTTGTACTTAAGTCGGCATTGTGCTTTTTCTGTTTAATTCCGATGCAATTTCTGTGTTTCATCGTCAATAACAAGGTCCAAGGTATACAGTAAATCTGGAGTGAAGCATCGGAATCTATAACTAGTGTCACAGGAATGGTTCAAAACATAGACAGTAGGAAGGGTCAGTCTTCTTGTACTTAAGTCGGCATTGTGCCTTTTGTATTTAATTCCGATGCAATTTCTGTGTTTCATCGTCAATAAGAAGGTCCAAGGGATACAGTAAACCTGAAGTGAAGCATCGGAATCTATAACTAGTGTCACACTAATGGTTCAAAGCAAAGTCAGTAAGAAGAGTCGGTCTTCTTGTTCTTAAGTCGGCATTATGCCTTTTGTACTTAATTCCGATGCAATTTCTGTGTTTCATCGTCAATAAGAAGGTCCAAGGGATACAGTAAACCTGAAGTGAAGCATCGGAATCTATAACTAGTGTCACACTAATGGTTCAAAACAAAGTCAGTAAGGAGGGTCGGTCTTCTTGTTCTTAAGTCGGCATTGTGCCTTTTGTATTTAATTCCGATGGAATTTCTGTGTTTCATCGTCAATAAGAAGGTCAGAGGGATACAGTAAACCTCAAGTGAAGCATCGGAATCTATAGCTAGTGTCACAGGAATGGTTCAAACATAGTCACTAAGAAGAGTCAGTCTTCTTGTTCTTAAGTCGGCATTGTGCCTTTTGTATATAATTCCGATGCAATTTCTGTGATTCATCGTCAATAAGAAGCTCCAAGGGATACAGTAAACCTCAAGTGAAGCATCGGAATCTATAACTAGTGTCACAGGAATGGTTCAAAGCATAGTCAGTAGGAAGAGTCGGTCTTCATGTACTTAAGTCGGCATTATGCCTTTTGTACTTAATTCCGATGCAATTTCTGTGTTTCATCGTCATTAAGAAGGTCCAAGGGATACAGTAAACCTCAAGTGAAGCATCTAAATCTATAACTAGTGTCACAGGAATGGTTCAAAACATAGTCAGTAGGAATAGTCAGTCTTCTTGTACTTAAGTCGGCATTGTGCCTTTTGTATCAAATTCTGATGCAATTTCTGTGTTTCATCGTCAATAAGAAGGTCCAAGGGATACAGTAAACCTCAAGTGAAGCATCGGAATCTTTAAGTAGTGTCACAGGAATGGTTCAAAACATAGTCAGTAGGAAGAGTCGGTCTTCATGTTCTTAAGTCGGATTTGTGCCTTTTGTATTTAATTCCAATGCAATTTCTGTGTTTCATCGTCAATAAGAAGGTCCAAGGGATACAGTTAACCTCAAGTGAAGCATCGGAATCTATAACTAGTGTCACAGGAATGGTTCAAAACATAGTCAGTAGGAAGTGTCGGTCTTCATGTACTTAAGTCGGCATTGTGCCTTTTGTATTTAATTCCGATGCAATTTCTGTGTTTCATCGTCAATAAGAAGGTCAAAGGGATACAGTAAACCTCAAGTGAAGCATCGGAATCTATAACTAGTGTCACAGGAATGGTTCAAAACATTGTCAGTAAGAAGAGTCAGTCTTCTTGTACTTAAGTCGGCATTGTGCTTTTTCTATTTAATTCCGATGCAATTTCTGTGTTTCATCGTCAATAACAAGGTCCAAGGTATACAGTAAACCTGGAGTGAAGCATCGGAATCTATAACTAGTTTCACAGGAATGGTTCAAAACATAGTCAGTAGGAAGGGTCAGTCTACTTGTACTTAAGACGGCATTTTGCCTTTTGTATTTAATTCCGATGCAATTTCTGTGTTTCATCGTCAATAAGAAGGTCCAAGGGATACACTAAACCTGAAGTGAAGCATCGGAATCTATAACTAGTGTCACACTAATGGTTCAAAGCAAAGTCAGTAAGGAGAGTCGGTCTTCTTGTTCTTAAGTCGGCATTGTGCCTTTTGTATTTAATTCCGATGCAATTTCTGTGTTTCATCGTCAATAAGAAGGTCAGAGGGATACAGTAAACCTCAGGTGAAGCATCGGAATCTATAACTAGTGTCACACTAATGGTTCAAAACAAAGTCAGTAAGGAGAGACGGTCTTCTTGTTCTTAAGTCGGCATTGTGCCTTTTGTATTTAATTCCTATGGAATTTCTGTGTTTAATCGTCAATAAGAAGGTCCAAGGGATACAGTAAATCTCAAGTGAAGCATCGGAATCTATAACTAGTGTCACAGGAATGGTTCAAAACATAGTCAGTAGGACGAGTCGGTCTTCATGTACTTAAGTCGGCATTGTGTCTTTTGTATTTAATTCCGATGCAATTTCTGTGTTTCATCGTCAATAAGAAGGTCCAAGGGATACAGTAAACCTCAAGTGAAGGATTGGAATCTATAACTAGTGTCACAGGAATGGTTCAAACCATAGTCAGTAAGAAGAGTCAGTCTTCTTGTACTTAAGTTGGCATTATGCCTTTTCTATTTAATTCCGATGCAATTTCTGTGTTTCATCGTCAATAACAAGGTCCAAGGGGTACAGTAAACCTGGAGTGAAGCATCGGAATCTATAACTAGTGTCAATGGAATGGTTCAAAACATAGACAGTAAGAAGAGTCAGTCTTCTTGTACTTAAGTCGGCAATGTGCCTTTTATATTTAATTCCGATGCTATTTCTGTGTTTCATCGTCAATAGAAAGGTCAGAGGGATACAATAAACCTGAAGTGAAGCATCGGAATCTATAACTTGTGTCACAGGAATGGTTCAAAACATAGTCAGTAGGAAGAGTCGGTCTTCATGTACTGAAGTCGGCATTGTGCTTTTTGTATTTAATTCTGATGCAATTTCTGTGTTTCATCGTCAACAAGAAGGTCAAAGGGATACAGTAAACCTGAAGTGAAGCATCGGAATCTATAACTAGTGTCTCAGGAATGGTTCAAAACATAGACAGTAAGAAGAGTCAGTCTTCTTGTACTTAAGTCGGCAATGTGCCTTTTATATTTAATTCCGATGCAATTTCTGTGTTTCATCGTCAATAACAAGGTCCAAGGTATACAATAAATCTGGAGTGAAGCATCGGAATCTATAACTAGTGTCACAGGAATGGTTCAAAACATAGACAGTAGGAAGGGTCAGTCTTCTTGTACTTAAGTCGGCATTGTGCCTTTTGTATTTAATTCCGATGCAATTTCTGTGTTTCATCGTCAATAAGAACGTCCAAGGGATACAGTAAACCTGAAGTGAAGCATCGGAATCTATAACTAGTGTCACACTAATGGTTCAAAGCAAAGTCAGTAAGAAGAGTCGGTCTTCTTGTTCTTAAGTCGGCATTGTGCATTTTGTATTGAATTTAGATGCAATTTCTGTGTTTCATCGTCAATAAGAAGGTCCAAGGCATACAGTGAACCTCAAGTGAAGCATCGGAATCTATAGCTAGTGTCACAGGAATGGTTCAAACATAGTCACTAAGAAGAGTCAGTCTTCTTGTTCTTAAGTCGGCATTGTGCCTTCTGTATTTAATTCCGATGCAATGTCTGTGTTTCATCGTCAATGAGAAGGGCCAAGGGGTACAGTAAACCTGGAGCGAAGCATTGGAATCTACAACTAGTGCACACAGGAATGGTTCAAAACATAGATAGTAAGAAGTGTCAGTCTTCTTGTACTTAAGTCGGCATTGTGCCTTTTGTATTTAATTCCGATGGAATTTCTGTGTTTCATCGTCAATAAGAAGGTCAGAGGGATACAGTAAACCTGAAGTGAAGCATCGGAATCGATAGCTAGTGTCACAGGAGTGGTTCAAACATAGTCACTAAGAAGAGTCAGTCTTCTTGTTCTTAAGTCGGCATTGTGCCTTTTGTATATAATTCCGATGCAATTTCTGTGATTCATCGTCAATATGAAGGTCCAAGGGATACAGTAAACCTCAAGTGAAGCATCTAAATCTATAACATGTGTCACAGGAATGGTTCAAAACATAGTCAGTAGGAATAGTCAGTCTTCTTGTACTTAAGTCGGCATTGTGCCTTTTGTATCAAATTCTGATGCCATTTCTGTGTTTCATCGTCAATAAGAAGGTCCAAGGGATACAGTAAACCTCAAGTGAAGCATCGGAATCTTTAAGTAGTGTCACAGGAATGGTTCAAAACATAGTCAGTAGGAAGAGTCGGTCTTCATGTACTTAAGTCGGCATTGTGCCTTTTGTATTTAATTCCGATGCAATTTCTGTGTTTCATCGTCAATAAGAAGGTCAAAGGGATACAGTAAACCTGAAGTGAAGCATCGGAATCTATAACAAGTGTCACAGGAATGGTTCAAAACATAGTCAGTAAGAAGAGTCAGTCTTCTTGTACTTAAGTCGGCATTGTGCTTTTTCTATTTAATTCCGATGCAATTTCTGTGTTTCATCGTCAATAACAAGGTCCAAGGAATACAGTAAACCTGGAGTGAAGCATCGGAATCTATAACTAGTTTCACAGGAATGGTTCAAAACATAGACAGTAGGAGGGGTCAGTCTTCTTGTACGTAAGTCGGCATTTTGCCTTTTGTATTTAATTCCGATGCAATTTCTTTGTTTCATCGTCAATAAGAAGGTCCAAGGGATACAGTAAACCTCAAGTGAAGCATCGGAATCTATAGCTAGTGTCACAGGAATGGTTCAAACATAGTCACTAAGAAGAGTCAGTCTTCTTGTTCTTAAGTCGGAATTGTGCCTTTTGTATATAATTCCGATGCAATTTCTGTGATTCATCGTCAATAAGAAGGTCCAAGGGATACAGTAAACCTCAAGTGAAGCATCGGAATCTATAACTAGTGTCACAGGAATGGTTCAAAACATAGTCAGTAGGAAGAGTCGGTCTTCATGTACTTAAGTCGGCATTATGCCTTTTGTACTTAATTCCGATGCAATTTCTGTGTTTCATCGTCAATAAGAAGGTCCAAGGGATACAGTAAACCTCAAGTAAAGCATCTAAATCTATAACTAGTGTCACAGGAATGGTTCAAAACATAGTCAGTAGGAATAGTCAGTCTACTTGTACTTAAGTCGGCATTGTGTCTTTTGTATTTAATTCCGATGCAATTTCTGTGTTTCATCGTCAATAAGAAGGTCCAAGGGATACAGTAAACCTCAAGTGAAGGATCGGAATCTATAACTAGTGTCACAGGAATGGTCCAAACCATAGTCAGTAAGAAGAGTCAGTCTTCTTGTACTTAAGTTGGCATTATGCCTTTTCTATTTAATTCCGATGCAATTTCTGTGTTTCATCGTCAATAACAAGGTCCAAGGGATACAGTAAACCTGAAGTGAAGCATCGGAATCTATAACTAGTGTCACACTAATGGTTCAAAGCAAAGTCAGTAAGAAGAGTCGGTCTTCTTGTTCTTAAGTCGGCATTATGCCTTTTGTACTTAATTCCGATGCAATTTCTGTGTTTCATCGTCAATAAGAAGGTCCAAGGGATACAGTAAACCTGAAGTGAAGCATCGGAATCTATAACTAGTGTCACACTAATGGTTCAAAACAAAGTCAGTAAGGAGGGTCGGTCTTCTTGTTCTTAAGTCGGCATTGTGCCTTTTGTATTTAATTCCGATGGAATTTCTGTGTTTCATCGTCAATAAGAAGGTCAGAGGGATACAGTAAACCTCAAGTGAAGCATCGGAATCTATAGCTAGTGTCACAGGAATGGTTCAAACATAGTCACTAAGAAGAGTCAGTCTTCTTGCTCTTAAGTCGGCATTGTGCCTTTTGTATATAATTCCGATGCAATTTCTGTGATTCATCGTCAATAAGAAGCTCCAAGGGATACAGTAAACCTCAAGTGAAGCATCGGAATCTATAACTAGTGTCACAGGAATGGTTCAAAGCATAGTCAGTAGGAAGAGTCGGTCTTCATGTACTTAAGTCGGCATTATGCCTTTTGTACTTAATTCCGATGCAATTTCTGTGTTTCATCGTCATTAAGAAGGTCCAAGGGATACAGTAAACCTCAAGTGAAGCATCTAAATCTATAACTAGTGTCACAGGAATGGTTCAAAACATAGTCAGTAGGAATAGTCAGTCTTCTTGTACTTAAGTCGGCATTGTGCTTTTTGTATCAAATTCTGATGCAATTTCTGTGTTTCATCGTCAATAAGAAGGTCCAAGGGATACAGTAAACCTCAAGTGAAGCATCGGAATCTTTAAGTAGTGTCACAGGAATGGTTCAAAACATAGTCAGTAGGAAGAGTCGGTCTTCATGTTCTTAAGTCGGATTTGTGCCTTTTGTATTTAATTCCAATGCAATTTCTGTGTTTCATCGTCAATAAGAAGGTCCAAGGGATACAGTTAACCTCAAGTGAAGCATCGGAATCTATAACTAGTGTCACAGGAATGGTTCAAAACATAGTCAGTAGGAAGTGTCGGTCTTCATGTACTTAAGTCGGCATTGTGCCTTTTGTATTTAATTCCGATGCAATTTCTGTGTTTCATCGTCAATAAGAAGGTCAAAGGGATACAGTAAACCTCAAGTGAAGCATCGGAATCTATAACTAGTGTCACAGGAATGGTTCAAAACATAGTCAGTAAGAAGAGTCAGTCTTCTTGTACTTAAGTCGGCATTGTGCTTTTTCTATTTAATTCCGATGCAATTTCTGTGTTTCATCGTCAATAACAAGGTCCAAGGTATACAGTAAACCTGGAGTGAAGCATCGGAATCTATAACTAGTTTCACAGGAATGGTTCAAAACATAGTCAGTAGGAAGGGTCAGTCTACTTGTACTTAAGACGGCATTTTGCCTTTTGTATTTAATTCCGATGCAATTTCTGTGTTTCATCGTCAATAAGAAGGTCCAAGGGATACACTAAACCTGAAGTGAAGCATCGGAATCTATAACTAGTGTCACACTAATGGTTCAAAGCAAAGTCAGTAAGGAGAGTCGGTCTTCTTGTTCTTAAGTCGGCATTGTGCCTTTTGTATTTAATTCCGATGCAATTTCTGTGTTTCATCGTCAATAAGAAGGTCAGAGGGATACAGTAAACCTCAGGTGAAGCATCGGAATCTATAACTAGTGTCACACTAATGGTTCAAAACAAAGTCAGTAAGGAGAGACGGTCTTCTTGTTCTTAAGTCGGCATTGTGCCTTTTGTATTTAATTCCTATGGAATTTCTGTGTTTAATCGTCAATAAGAAGGTCCAAGGGATACAGTAAATCTCAAGTGAAGCATCGGAATCTATAACTAGTGTCACAGGAATGGTTCAAAACATAGTCAGTAGGACGAGTCGGTCTTCATGTACTTAAGTCGGCATTGTGTCTTTTGTATTTAATTCCGATGCAATTTCTGTGTTTCATCGTCAATAAGATGGTCCAAGGGATACAGTAAACCTCAAGTGAAGGATCGGAATCTATAACTAGTGTCACAGGAATGGTTCAAACCATAGTCAGTAAGAAGAGTCAGTCTTCTTGTACTTAAGTTGGCATTATGCCTTTTCTATTTAATTCCGATGCAATTTCTGTGTTTCATCGTCAATAACAAGGTCCAAGGGGTACAGTAAACCTGGAGTGAAGCATCGGAATCTATAACTAGTGTCAATGGAATGGTTCAAAACATAGACAGTAAGAAGAGTCAGTCTTCTTGTACTTAAGTCGGCAATGTGCCTTTTATATTTAATTCCGATGCTATTTCTGTGTTTCATCGTCAATAGAAAGGTCAGAGGGATACAATAAACCTGAAGTGAAGCATCGGAATCTATAACTTGTGTCACAGGAATGGTTCAAAACATAGTCAGTAGGAGGAGTCGGTCTTCATGTACTGAAGTCGGCATTGTGCTTTTTGTATTTAATTCTGATGCAATTTCTGTGTTTCATCGTCAACAAGAAGGTCAAAGGGATACAGTAAACCTGAAGTGAAGCATCGGAATCTATAACTAGTGTCTCAGGAATGGTTCAAAGCATAGACAGTAAGAAGAGTCAGTCTTCTTGTACTTAAGTCGGCAATGTGCCTTTTATATTTAATTCCGATGCAATTTCTGTGTTTCATCGTCAATAACAAGGTCCAAGGTATACAATAAATCTGGAGTGAAGCATCGGAATCTATAACTAGTGTCACAGGAATGGTTCAAAACATAGACAGTAGGAAGGGTCAGTCTTCTTGTACTTAAGTCGGCATTGTGCCTTTTGTATTTAATTCCGATGGAATTTCTGTGTTTCATCGTCAATAAGAACGTCCAAGGGATACAGTAAACCTGAAGTGAAGCATCGGAATCTATAACTAGTGTCACACTAATGGTTCAAAGCAAAGTCAGTAAGAAGAGTCGGTCTTCTTGTTCTTATGTCGGCATTGTGCATTTTGTATTGAATTTAGATGCAATTTCTGTGTTTCATCGTCAATAAGAAGGTCCAAGGCATACAGTGAACCTCAAGTGAAGCATCGGAATCTATAGCTAGTGTCACAGGAATGGTTCAAACATAGTCACTAAGAAGAGTCAGTCTTCTTGTTCTTAAGTCGGCATTGTGCCTTCTGTATTTAATTCCGATGCAATGTCTGTGTTTCATCGTCAATGAGAAGGGCCAAGGGGTACAGTAAACCTGGAGCGAAGCATTGGAATCTACAACTAGTGCACACAGGAATGGTTCAAAACATAGATAGTAAGAAGTGTCAGTCTTCTTGTACTTAAGTCGGCATTGTGCCTTTTGTATTTAATTCCGATGGAATTTCTGTGTTTCATCGTCAATAAGAAGGTCAGAGGGATACAGTAAACCTGAAGAGAAGCATCGGAATCGATAGCTAGTGTCACAGGAGTGGTTCAAACATAGTCACTAAGAAGAGTCAGTCTTCTTGTTCTTAAGTCGGCATTGTGCCTTTTGTATATAATTCCGATGCAATTTCTGTGATTCATCGTCAATATGAAGGTCCAAGGGATACAGTAAACCTCAAGTGAAGCATCTAAATCTATAACATGTGTCACAGGAATGGTTCAAAACATAGTCAGTAGGAATAGTCAGTCTTCTTGTACTTAAGTCGGCATTGTGCCTTTTGTATCAAATTCTGATGCCATTTCTGTGTTTCATCGTCAATAAGAAGGTCCAAGGGATACGGTAAACCTCAAGTGAAGCATCGGAATCTTTAAGTAGTGTCACAGGAATGGTTCAAAACATAAACAGTAGGAAGAGTCGGTCTTCATGTTCTTAAGTCGGCTTTGTGCCTTTTGTATTTAATTCCAATGCAATTTCTGTGTTTCATCGTCAATAAGAAGGTCCAAGGGATACAGTTAACCTCAAGTGAAGCATCGGAATCTATAACTAGTGTCACAGGAATGGTTCAAAACATAGTCAGTAGGAAGAGTCGGTCTTCATGTACTTAAGTCGGCATTGTGCCTTTTGTACTTAATTCCGATGCAATTTCTGTGTTTCATCGTCAATAAGAAGGTCAAAGGGATACAGTAAACCTGAAGTGAAGCATCGGAATCTATAACTAGTGTCACAGGAATGGTTCAAAACATAGTCAGTAAGAAGAGTCAGTCTTCTTGTACTTAAGTCGGCATTGTGCTTTTTCTATTTAATTTCGATGCAATTTCTGTGTTTCATCGTCAATAACAAGGTCCAAGGTATACAATAACCTGGAGTGAAGCATCGGAATCTATAACTAGTTTCACAGGAATGGTTCAAAACATAGTCAGTAGGAAGGGTCAGTCTTCTTGTACTTAAGTCGGCATTTTGCCTTTTGTATTTAATTCCGATGCAATTTCTGTGTTTCATCGTCAATTAGAAGGTCCAAGGGATACAGTAAACCTGAAGTGAAGCATCGGAATCTATAACTAGTGTCACAGGAATGGTTCAAAACATAGTCAGTAGGAAGAGTCGGTCTTCATGTACTTAAGTCGGCATTATGCCTTTGGTACTTAATTCCGATGCAATTTCTGTGTTTCATCGTCAATAAGAAGGTCCAAGGTATTCAGTAAACCTCAAGTGAAGCATCTAAATCTATAACTAGTGTCACAGGAATGGTTCAAAACATAGTCAGTAGGAATAGTCAGTCTTCTTGTACTTAAGTCGGCATTGTGCCTTTTATATCAAATTCTGATGCCATTTTTGTGTTTCATCGTCAATAAGAAGGTCCAAGGGATACAGTAAACCTGGAGTGTAGCATCGGAATCTATAACTAGTGTCACATGAATGGTCCAAAACATAGACACTAGGAAGAGTTAGTCTTCTTGTACTTAAGTCGGCATTGTGCCTTTTGTATTTAATTCCGATGCAATTTCTGTGTTTCAACGTCAATAAGAAGGTCAGAGGGATACACTAAACCTGAAGTGAAGCATCGGGATCTATAACTAGTGTCACACTAATGGTTCAAAACAAAGTCAGTAAGGAGAGTCGGTCTTCTTGTTCTTAAGTCGGCATTGTGCCTTTTGTATTTAATTCCGATGCAATTTCTGTGTTTCATCGTCAATAAGAAGGTCAGAGGGATACAGTAAACCTCAAGTGAAGCATCGGAATCTATAACTAGTGTCACACTAATGGTTCAAAACAAAGTCAGTAAGGAGAGTCGGTCTTCTTGTCCTTAAGTCGGCATTGTGCCTTTTCTATTTAATTCCGATGCAATTTCTGTGTTTCATCGTCAATAACAAGGTCCAAGGGGTACAGTAAACCTGGAGTGAAGCATCGGAATCTATAACTAGTGTCAATGGAATGGTTCAAAACATAGACAGTAAGAAGAGTCAGTCTTTTTGTACTTAAGTCGGCAATGTGCCTTTTATATTTAATTCCGATGCTATTTCTGTGTTTCATCGTCAATAGAAAGGTCAGAGGGATACAATAAACCTGAAGTGAAGCATCGGAATCTATAACTTGTGTCACAGGAATGGTTCAAAACATAGTCAGTAGGAAGAGTCGGTCTTCATGTACTGAAGTCGGCATTGTGCTTTTTGTATTTAATTCTGATGCAATTTCTGTGTTTCATCGTCAACAAGAAGGTCAAAGGGATACAGTAAACCTGAAGTGAAGCATCGGAATCTATAACTAGTGTCAATGGAATGGTTCAAAACATAGACAGTAAGAAGAGTCAGTCTTCTTGTACTTAAGTCGGCAATGTGCCTTTTATATTTAATTCCGATGCTATTTCTGTGTTTCATCGTCAATAGAAAGGTCAGAGGGATACAATAAACCTGAAGTGAAGCATCGGAATCTATAACTTGTGTCACAGGAATGGTTCAAAACATAGTCAGTAGGAAGAGTCGGTCTTCATGTACTGAAGTCGGCATTGTGCTTTTTGTATTTAATTCTGATGCAATTTCTGTGTTTCATCGTCAACAAGAAGGTCAAAGGGATACAGTAAACCTGAAGTGAAGCATCGGAATCTATAACTAGTGTCTCAGGAATGGTTCAAAACATAGACAGTAAGAAGAGTCAGTCTTCTTGTACTTAAGTCGGCAATGTGCCTTTTATATTTAATTCCGATGCAATTTCTGTGTTTCATCGTCAATGACAAGGTCCAAGGTATACAATAAATCTGGAGTGAAGCATCGGAATCTATAACTAGTGTCACAGGAATGGTTCAAAACATAGACAGTAGGAAGGGTCAGTCTTCTTGTACTTAAGTCGGCATTGTGCCTTTTGTATTTAATTCCGATGCAATTTCTGTGTTTCATCGTCAATAAGAAGGTCCAAGGGATACAGTAAACCTGAAGTGAAGCATCGGAATCTATAACTAGTGTCACACTAATGGTTCAAAGCAAAGTCAGTAAGAAGAGTCGGTCTTCTTGTTCTTAAGTCGGCATTGTGCATTTTGTATTGAATTTAGATGCAATTTCTGTGTTTCATCGTCTATAAGAAGGTCCAAGGCATACAGTGAACCTCAAGTGAAGCATCGGAATCTATAGCTAGTGTCACAGGAATGGTTCAAACATAGTCACTAAGAAGAGTCAGTCTTCTTGTTCTTAAGTCGGCATTGTGCCTTCTGTATTTAATTCCGATGCAATGTCTGTGTTTCATCGTCAATGAGAAGGGCCAAGGGGTACAGTAAACCTGGAGCGAAGCATTGGAATCTATAACTAGTGCACACAGGAATGGTTTAAAACATAGATAGTAAGAAGTGTCAGTCTTCTTGTACTTAAGTCGGCATTGTACCTTTTGTATTTAATTCCGATGGAATTTCTGTGTTTCATCGTCAATAAGAAGGTCAGAGGGATACAGTAAACCTGAAGTGAAGCATCGGAATCGATAGCTAGTGTCACAGGAGTGGTTCAAACATAGTCACTAAGAAGAGTCAGTCTTCTTGTTCTTAAGTCGGCATTGTGCCTTTTGTATATAATTCCGATGCAATTTCTGTGATTCATCGTCAATATGAAGGTCCAAGGGATACAGTAAACCTCAAGTGAAGCATCTAAATCTATAACATGTGTCACAGGAATGGTTCAAAACATAGTCAGTAGGAATAGTCAGTCTTCTTGTACTTAAGTCGGCATTGTGCCTTTAGTATCAAATTCTGATGCCATTTCTGTGTTTCATCGTCAATAAGAAGGTCCAAGGGATACAGTAAACCTGAAGTGAAGCATCGGAATCTTTAAGTAGTGTCACAGGAATGGTTCAAAAATAGTCAGTAGGAAGAGTCGGTCTTCATGTTCTTAAGTCGGCTTTGTGCCTTTTGTATTTAATTCCAATGCAATTTCTGTGTTTCATCGTCAATAAGAAGGTCCAAGGGATACAGTTAACCTCAAGTGAAGCATCGGAATCTATAACTAGTGTCACAGGAATGGTTCAAAACATAGTCAGTAGGAAGAGTCGGTCTTCATGTACTTAAGTCGGCATTGTGCCTTTTGTACATAATTCCGATGCAATTTCTGTGTTTCATCGTCAATAAGAAGGTCAAAGGGATACAGTAAACCTGAAGTGAAGCATCGGAATCTATAACTAGTGTCACAGGAATGGTTCAAAACATAGTCAGTAAGAAGAGTCAGTCTTCTTGTACTTAAGTCGGCATTGTGCTTTTTCAATTTAATTTCGATGCAATTTCTGTGTTTCATCGTCAATAACAAGGTCCAAGGTATACAGTAAACCTGGAGTGAAGCATCGGAATCTATAACTAGTGTCACAGGATTGGTTCAAAACATAGTCAGTAGGAAGAGTCGGTCTTCAAGTACTTAAGTCGGCATTATGCCTTTTGTACTTAATTCCGATGCAATTTCTGTGTTTCATCGTCAATAAGAAGGTCCAAGGTATACAGTAAACCTCAAGTGAAGCATCTAAATCTATAACTAGTGTCACAGGAATGGTTCAAAACATAGTCAGTAGGAATAGTCAGTCTTCTTGTACTTAAGTCGGCATTGTGCCTTTTATATCTAATTCTGATGCCATTTTTGTGTTTCATCGTCAATAAGAAGGTCCAAGGGATACAGTAAACCTGGAGTGTAGCATCGGAATCTATAACTAGTGTCACATGAATGGTCCAAAACATAGACACTAGGAAGAGTTAGTCTTCTTGTACTTAAGTCGGCATTGTGCCTTTTGTAATTAATTCCGATGCAATTTCTGTGTTTCAACGTCAATAAGAAGGCCAGAGGGATACAGTAATCCTGAAGTGAAGCATCGGAATCTAAAACTACTGTCACAGGAATGGTTCGAAACAAAGTCAGTAAGAAGAGTCAGTCTTCTTGTACTTAAGCCGGCATTGTGCATTTTGTATTTAATTACGATGCAATTTCTGTCTTTCATCGTCAATAAGAAGGTCCAAGGGATACAGTAAACCTCAAGTGAAGCATTGGAATCTATAACTAGTGTCACAGGAATGGTTCAAAACATAGTCAGTAGGAAGAGTCGGTCTTTATGTTCTTAAGTCGACTTTGTGCCTTTTGTATTTAATTCCAATGCAATTTCTGTGTTTCATCGTCAATAAGAAGGTCCAAGGGATACAGTAAACCTCAAGTGAAGCATCGGAATCTATAACTAGTGTCACAGGAATGGTTCAAAACATAGTCAGTAGGAAGAGTTGGTCTTCATGTACTTAAGTCGGCATTGTGCATTTTGTATTTTATTCCGATGCAAATTCTGTGTTTCATCGTCAACAAGAAGGTCCAAGCGATACAGTAAACCTCAAGTGAATCATCGGAAACTATAACTAGTGTCACAGGAATGGTTCAAAACATAGTCAGTAAGAAGAGTCAGTCTTCTGGTACTTAAGTCGGCATTGTGCTTTTTCTATTTAATTCCGATGCAATTTCTGTGTTTCATCGTCAACAACAAGGTCCAAGGTATTCAGTAAACCTGGAGTGAAGCATCGGAATCTATAACTAGTGTCACAGGAATGGTTCAAAACATAGACAGTAGGAAGGGTCAGTCTTCTTGTACTTAAGTCTACGTTGTGCCTCTTGTATTTAATTCCGATGCAATTTCTGTATTTCATCGTCAATAAGAATGTCCAAGGGATACAGTAAACCTGAAGTGAAGCATCGGAATCTATAACAAGTGTCACACTAATGGTTCAAAACAAAGTCAGTAAGAAGAGTCGGTCTTCTTGTCCTTAAGTCGGCATTGTGCCTTTTGTATTTAACTCCGATGCAATTTCTGTCTTTCATCGTCTATAAGAAGGTCCAAGGGATACAGTAAACCTGGAGTGTAGCATCTGAATCTATAACTAGTGTCACAGGAATGGTTCAAAACATAGATAGTAAAAGCGTCAGTCTTCATGTACTTAAGTCGGCATTGTGCTTTCCGTATTTAATTCCGATGCAATTTCTGTGTTTCATCGTCAATAAGAAGGTCCAAGGGATACAGTAAACCTGGAGCGAAGCATTGGAATCTATAACTAGTGTCACAGGAATGGTTCAATACATAGACAGTAAGAAGAGTCAGTCTTCGTGAACTTAAGTCGTCGATTTGCCTTTTGTTTTTAATTCCGATGGAATTTCTGTGTTTCATCGTCAATAAGAAGGTCTTAGGGATACAGTAAACCTGAAGTGAAGCATCGGAATCTATAACTAGTGTCACAGGAATGGTTCAAAACATAGTAAGTAAGAAGAGTCAGTCTTCTTGTACTTAGGTCGGCATTATGCTTTTTCCATTTAATTCCGATGCAATTTTTGTGTTTCATCGTCAATAACAAGGTCCAAGGGATACAGTAAACCTGGAGTGAAGCATCGGAATCTATAACTAGTGTCACAGGAATAATTCAAAACATAGTCAGTAGGAAGAGTTGGACTTCATGTACTTAAGTCGGCATTGTGCATTTTGTATTTTATTCCGATGCAATTTCTGTGTTTCATCGTCAATAAGAAGGTCCAAGGGATACAGTAAACCTCAAGTGAAGCATCGGAATCTATAACTAGTGTCACAGGAATGGTTAAAAACATAGTCAGTAGGACGAGTCGGTCTTCATGTACTTAAGTCGGCATTGTGCCTTTTGTATTTAATTCCGATGCAATTTCTGTGTTTCATCGTCAATAAGAAGGTCCAAAGGATACAGTAAACCTCAAGTGAAGCATCGGAATCTATAACTAGAGTCACAGGAATGGCTCAAACTATAGTCAGTAAGAAGAGTCAGTCTTCTTGTACTTTAGTCGGCATTATGCCTTTTCTATTTAATTCTGATGCAATTTCTGTGATTCATCGTCAATAACAAGGTCCAAGGGATACAGTAAACCTGGAGTGAAGCATCGGAATCTATTACTAGTGTCAATGGAATGGTTCAAACATAGACAGTAAGAAGAGTCCGTCTTCTTGTACTTAAGTCGGCATTGTGCCTTTTATATTCAATTCCGATGCAATTTCTGTGTTTCATCGTCAATAAGAAGGTCAGAGGGATACAATAAACCTGAAGTGAAACATCGGAATCTATAACTAGTGTCACAGGAATGGTTCAAAACAAAGTCAGTAAGAAGAGTCAGTCTTCTTGTCCTTAAGCCGGCATAGTGCCTTGTCTATTTAATTCTGATGCAATTTCTGTGTTTCATCCTCAATATGAAGGTCCAACGGAAACAGTAAACCTGGAGTGAAGCATCGGAATCTATAACTAGTGTCTCAGGAATGGTTCAAAACATAGACAGTAAGAAGAGTCAGTCTTCTTGTACTTAGGTCGGCATTGTGCCTTTTGTATTTAATTCCGATGCAATTTCTGTGTTTCATCGTCACTAAGAAGGTCCAAGGGATACAGTAAACCTCAAGTGAAGCATCGGAATCTATAACTAGTGTCACAGGAATGGTTCAAAACATAGTCAGTAGGAAGAGTCGGTCTTCATGTACTTAAGTCGGCATTGTGCTTTTTGTATTTAATTCTGATGCAATTTCTGTGTTTCATCGTCCATAAGAAGGTCCAAGGGATACAGTAAACCTGGAGTGAAGCATTGGAATCTATAACTAGTGCACACAGGAATGGTTCAAAACATAGACAGTAAGAAGAGTCAGTCCTCTTGTACTTAAGACGGCATTGTGCATTTTGTATTTAATTCCGATGCAATTTCTGTGTTTCATCGTCAATAAGAGAGTCCAAGGGATACAGTCAACCTCAAGTGAAGCATCGGAATCTATAACTAGTGTCACAGGAATGGTTCAAACATAGACAGTAAGAAGAGTCAGTATTCTTCTCTTTTAAGTCGGCATTGTGCCTTTTGTATTTAATTCCGATGCAATTTCTGTGTTTCATCGTCAATACGAAGGTCCAAGGGATACAGTAAATCTCAAGTGAAGCATCGGAATCTATAACTAGTGCCACAGGAATGGTTCAGAACATAGTCAATAGGACGAGTCGGTATTCATGTACTTAAGTCGGCATTGTGTCTTTTGTATTTAATTCCGATGCAATTTCTGTGTTTCATGGTCAATAAGAAGGTCCAAGGGATACAGTAAACCTCAAGTGAAGGATCGGAATCTATAACTAGTGTCACAGGAATGGTTCAAACCATAGTCAGTAAGAAGAGTCAGTCTTCTTGTACTTAAGTCGGCATTATGCCTTTTCTATTTAATTCCGATGCAATTTCAGTGTTTCATCGTCAATAACAAGGTCCAAGGGGTACAGTAAACCTGGAGTGCGCATTGGAATCTATAACTAGTGTCAATGGAATGGTTCAAAACATAGACAGTAAGAAGAGTCAGTCTTCTTGTACTTAAGTCGGCAATGGGCCTTATATATTTAATTCCGATGCAATTTCTGTGTTTCATCGTCAATAAGAAGGTCAGAGGGATACAATAAACCTGAAGTGAAGCATCGGAATCTATAACTAGTGTCACAGGAATGGTTCAAAACAAAGTCAGTAAGAAGAGTCAGTCTTCTTGTTCTTAAGCCGGCATTGTTCCTTTTCTATTTAATTCCGATGCAATTTCTGTGTTTCATCCTCAATAAGAAGGTCCAAGGGAAACAGTAAACCTGGAGTGAAGCATCGGAATCTATAACTAGTGTCAATGGAATGGTTCAAAACATAGACAGTAACAAGAGTCAGTCTTCGTGTACTTAAGTCGGCGATTTGCCTTTTGTGTTTAATTCCGATGCAATTTCTGTGTTTCATCGTCAATAAGAAGGTCCTAGGGGTACAGTAAACCTGAAGTGAAGCATCGGAATCTATAACTAGTGTCACAGGAATGGTTCAAAACATAGTAAGTAAGAAGAGTCAGTCTTCTTGTACTTAAGTCGGCATTGTGCTTTTTCTATTTAGTTCCGATGCAATTTTTGTGTTTCATCGTCAATAACAAGGTCCAAGGGATACAGTAAACCTGGAGTGCAGCATCGGAATCTATAACTAGTGTCACAGGAATGGTTCAAAACATAGACAGTAAGAAGAGTCAGTCTTCTTGTACTTAAGTCGGCATTGTGCTTTTTGTATTTAATTCCGATGCAATATCTGTGTTTCATCGTCAATAAGAAGGTCCAAGGGATACAGTAAACCTCAAGTGAAGCATCGGAATCTATAACTAGTGTCACAGGAATGGTTGAAAACATAGTCAGTAGGAAGAGTCGGTCTTCATGTACTTAAGTCGGCATTGTGCCTTTTGTACTTAATTCCGATGCAATTTCTGTGTTTCATCGTCAATAAGAAGGTCCAAGGGATACAGTAAACCTCAAGTGAAGCATCGGAATCTATATCTAGTGTCACAGGAATGGTTCAAAACATAGTCAGTAAGAAGAGTCAGTCTTCTTGTTCTTAAGTCGGCATTGTGCTTTCTGTATTTAATTCCGATGCAATTTCTGTGTTTCATCGTCAATAAGAAGATCCAAGGGATACAGTAAACCTGGAGCGAAGCATTGGAATCTATAACTAGTGTCACAGGAATGTTTCAAATCATAGACAGTAAGAAGAGTCAGTCTTCTTGTACTTAAGTCGGCATTGTGCCTTTTGTATTTAATTCCGATGCAATTTCTGTGTTTCATCGTCAATAAGAAGGTCCTAGGGAAACAGTAAACCTCAAGTGAAGCTTCGGAATCTATAGCTAGTGTCACAGGAGTGGTTCAAACATAGTCACTAAGTAGAGTCAGTCTTCTTGTCCTTACGTCGGCATTGTGCCATTTGTATATAATTCCGATGCAATTTCTGTGTTTCATCGTCAATAAGAAGGTCCAGGGGATACAGTAAACCTCAAGTGAAGCATCGGAATCTACAACTAGTGTCACAGGAATGGTTCAAAACATAGTCAGTAGGAAGAGTCGGTCTTCATGTACTTATGGCGGCATTGTGCCTTTTGTACTTAATTCCGATGCAATTTCTGTGTTTCATCGTCAATAAGAAGGTCCAAGGGATACAGTAAACCTCAAGTGAAGCATCGGAATCTATATCTAGTGTCACAGGAATGGTTCAAATCATAGTCTGTAGGAAGAGGCGGTCTTCATGTACTTAAGTCGGCATTGTGCTTTTTGTATTTAATTCCGATGCAATTTCTGTGTTTCATCGTCAATAAGAAGGTCAGAGGGATACAGTAATCCTGAAGTGAAGCATCGGAATCTAAAACTAGTGTCACAGAAATGGTTCCAAGCATAGACAGTAGGAAGAGTCAGTCTTCTTGTACGTAAGTCGGCATTGTGCCTTTTGTATTTGATTCCGATGCAATTTCAGTGTTTCATCGTCAATAAGAAGGTCCAAGGTATACAGTAAACCTGAAGTGAGCATAGGAATCTATAACTAGTGTCACAGGAATGGTTCAAAGCATAGTCAGTAAGAAGAGTCAGTAATCTTGTCTTTAAGTCGGCATTGTGCCTTTTGTATTTAATTCCGATGCAATTTCTGTGTTTCATCGTCAATAAGAAGGTCAGAGGGATACAATAAACCTGAAGTGGAGCATCGGAATCTATAACTAGTGTCACAGGAATGGTTCAAACAAAGTCAGTAAGAAGAGTCAGTCTCCTTGTCTTGATGCCGGCATTGTGCCTTTTCTATTTAATTCCGATGCAATTTCTGTGTTTCATCCCCAATAAGAATGTCCAAGGGAAACAGTAAACCTGGAGTGAAGCATCGGAATCTATAACTAGTGTCACAGGAATGATTCAAAAATAGACAGTAAGAAGAGTCAGTCTTCGTGTACTTAAGTCGGCGATTTGCCTTTTGTTTTTCATTCCGATGCAATTTCTGTGTTTCATCGTCAATAAGAAGGTCCTAGGGATACAGTAAACCCGAAGTGAAGCATCGGAATCTATAACTAGTGTCACAGGAATGGTTCAAAACATAGTAAGTAAGAAGAGTAAGTCTTCTTGTACTTAAGTCGGCATTGTGCTTTTTCTATTTAATTCCAATGCAATTTTTGTGTTTCATCGTCAATGACAAGGTCCAAGGGATACAGTGAACCTGGAGTGAAGCATCGGAATCTATAACTAGTGTCACAGGAATGGTTCAAAACATAGACAGTAAGAAGAGTCAGTCTTCTTGTACTTAAGTCGGCATTGTGCCTATTGTATTTAATTCCGATGCAATATCTGTGTTTCATCGTCAATAAGAAGGTCCAAGGGATACAGTTAACCTCAAGTGAAGCATCGGAATCTATATCTAGTGTCACAGGAATGGTTCAAAACATAGTCAGTAAGAAGAGTCAGTCTTCTTGTTCTTAAGTCGGCATTGTGCTTTCTGTATTTAATTCCGATGCAATTTCTGTGTTTCATCGTCAATAAGAAGATCCAAGGGATACAGTAAACCTGGAGCGAAGCATTGGAATCTATAACTAGTGTCACAGGAGTGGTTCAAAACATAGTCAGTAGGAATAGTCAGTCTTCTTGTACTTAAGTCGGCATTGTGCCTTTTGTATTTAATTCCGATGCAATTTCTGTGTTTCATCGTCAATAAGAAGGTCCAAGGGATACAGTAAACCTCAAGTGAAGCATCGGAATCTATAGCTAGTGTCACAGGAATGGTTCAAACATAGTCACTAAGAAGAGTCAGTCTTCTTGTTCTTAAGTCGGCATTGTGCTTTCTGTATTTAATTCCGATGCAATGTCTGTGTTTCATCGTCAATGAGAAGGTCCAAGGGATACAGCAAACCTGGAGCGAAGCATTGGAAAATATAACTAGTGTCACAGGAATGTTTCAAATCATAGACAGTAAGAAGAGTCAGTCTTCTTGTACTTAAGTCGGCATTGTGCCTTTTGTATTTAATTCCGATGCAATTTCTGTGTTTCATCGTCAATAAGAAGGTCCAAGGGAAACAGTAAACCTCAAGTGAAGCTTCGGAATCTATAGCTAGTGTCACAGGAGTGGTTCAAACATAGTCACTAAGTAGAGTCAGTCTTCTTGTCCTTACGTCGGCATTGTGCCATTTGTATATAATTCCGATGCAATTTCTGTGTTTCATCGTCAATAAGAAGGTCCAGGGGATACAGTAAACCTCAAGTGAAGCATCGGAATCTACAACTAGTGTCACAGGAATGGTTCAAAACATAGTCAGTAGGAAGAGTCGGTCTTCATGTACTTATGGCGGCATTGTGCCTTTTGTACTTAATTCCGATGCAATTTCTGTGTTTCATCGTCAATAAGAAGGTCCAAGGGATACAGTAAACCTCAAGTGAAGCATCGGAATCTATATCTAGTGTCACAGGAATGGTTCAAATCATAGTCTGTAGGAAGAGTCGGTCTTCATGTACTTAAGACGGCATTGTGCCTTTTCTATTTAATTCCGATGCAATTTCTGTGTTTCATCGTCAATAAGAATGTCCAAGGGATACAGTCAACCTCAAGTGAAGCATCGGAATGTATAACTAGTGTCCCAGGAATGGTTCAAAACATAGTCTGTAGGAAGAGTCGGTCTTCATGAACTTATGTCGTCCATGTGCCTTTTGTATTTAATTGCGATGCAACTTCTGTGTTTCATCGTCAATAAGAAGGTCCAAGGGATACAGTAAACCAGGAGCGAAGCATTGGAATCTATAACTAGTGTCACAGGAATGGTTCAAAACATAGTCAGTAGGAAGAGTCGGTCTTCATGTACTTAAGTCGGCATTGTGCCTTTTGTACTTAATTCCGATGCAATTTCTGTGTTTCATCGTCAATAAGAAGGTCCAAGGGATACAGTAAACCTCAAGTGAAGCATCGGAATCTATATCTAGTGTCACAGGAATGGTTCAAAACATAGTCAGTAAGAAGAGTCAGTCTTCTTGTTCTTAAGTCGGCATTGTGCTTTCTGTATTTAATTCCGATGCAATTTCTGTGTTTCATCGTCAATAAGAAGATCCAAGGGATACAGTAAACCTGGAGCGAAGCATTGGAATCTATAACTAGTGTCACAGGAATGGTTCAAAACATAGTCAGTAGGAATAGTCAGTCTTCTTGTACTTAAGTCGGCATTGTGCCTTTTGTATTTAATTCCGATGCAATTTCTGTGTTTCATCGTCAATAAGAAGGTCCAAGGGATACAGTAAACCTCAAGTGAAGCATCGGAATCTATAGCTAGTGTCACAGGAATGGTTCAAACATAGTCACTAAGAAGAGTCAGTCTTCTTGTTCTTAAGTCGGCATTGTGCTTTCTGTATTTAATTCCGATGCAATGTCTGTGTTTCATCGTCAATGAGAAGGTCCAAGGGATACAGCAAACCTGGAGCGAAGCATTGGAAAATATAACTAGTGTCACAGGAATGTTTCAAATCATAGACAGTAAGAAGAGTCAGTCTTCTTGTACTTAAGTCGGCATTGTGCCTTTTGTATTTAATTCCGATGCAATTTCTGTGTTTCATCGTCAATAAGAAGGTCCAAGGGAAACAGTAAACCTCAAGTGAAGCTTCGGAATCTATAGCTAGTGTCACAGGAGTGGTTCAAACATAGTCACTAAGTAGAGTCAGTCTTCTTGTCCTTACGTCGGCATTGTGCCATTTGTATATAATTCCGATGCAATTTCTGTGTTTCATCGTCAATAAGAAGGTCCAGGGGATACAGTAAACCTCAAGTGAAGCATCGGAATCTACAACTAGTGTCACAGGAATGGTTCAAAACATAGTCAGTAGGAAGAGTCGGTCTTCATGTACTTATGGCGGCATTGTGCCTTTTGTACTTAATTCCGATGCAATTTCTGTGTTTCATCGTCAATAAGAAGGTCCAAGGGATACAGTAAACCTCAAGTGAAGCATCGGAATCTATATCTAGTGTCACAGGAATGGTTCAAATCATAGTCTGTAGGAAGAGTCGGTCTTCATGTACTTAAGTCGGCATTGTGCTTTTTGTATTTAATTCCGATGCAATTTCTGTGTTTCATCGTCAATAAGAAGGTCAGAGGGATACAGTAATCCTGAAGTGAAGCATCGGAATCTAAAACTAGTGTCACAGAAATGGTTCCAAGCATAGACAGTAGGAAGAGTCAGTCTTCTTGTACGTAAGTCGGCATTGTGCCTTTTGTATTTGATTCCGATGCAATTTCAGTGTTTCATCGTCAATAAGAAGGTCCAAGGTATACAGTAAACCTGAAGTGAGCATCGGAATCTATAACTAGTGTCACAGGAATGGTTCAAAGCATAGTCAGTAAGAAGAGTCAGTAATCTTGTCTTTAAGTCGGCATTGTGCCTTTTGTATTTAATTCCGATGCAATTTCTGTGTTTCATCGTCAATAAGAAGGTCAGAGGGATACAATAAACCTGAAGTGGAGCATCGGAATCTATAACTAGTGTCACAGGAATGGTTCAAACAAAGTCAGTAAGAAGAGTCAGTCTCCTTGTCTTGAAGCCGGCATTGTGCCTTTTCTATTTAATTCCGATGCAATTTCTGTGTTTCATCCCCAATAAGAATGTCCAAGGGAAACAGTAAACCTGGAGTGAAGCATCGGAATCTATAACTAGTGTCACAGGAATGATTCAAAAATAGACAGTAAGAAGAGTCAGTCTTCGTGTACTTAAGTCGGCGATTTGCCTTTTGTTTTTCATTCCGATGCAATTTCTGTGTTTCATCGTCAATAAGAAGGTCCTAGGGATACAGTAAACCCGAAGTGAAGCATCGGAATCTATAACTAGTGTCACAGGAATGGTTCAAAACATAGACAGTAAGAAGAGTCAGTCTTCTTGTACTTAAGTCGGCATTGTGCCTATTGTATTTAATTCCGATGCAATATCTGTGTTTCATCGTCAATAAGAAGGTCCAAGGGATACAGTTAACCTCAAGTGAAGCATCGGAATCTATAACTAGTGTCACAAGAATGGTTCAAAACATAGTCAGTAGGAAGAGTCGGTCTTCATGTACTTAAGTCTGCATTGTGACTTTTGTATTTAATTCCGATGCAATTTCTGTGTTTCATCGTCAATAAGAAGGTCCAAGGCATACAGTAAACCTGAAGTGAAGAGTCGGAATCTATAACTAGTGTCACAGGAATGGTTCAAAACATAGACTGTAGGAAGAGTCAGTGTTCTTGCACATAAGTCGGCATTGTGCCTTTTGTATTTAATTCCGATGCAATTTCTGTGTTTCATCGTCAATAAGAAGGTCCAAGGGATACAGTAAACCTGAAGTGAAGCATCGGAATCTATAACTAGTGTCACACTAATGGTTCAAAACAAAGTCATTAAGAAGAGTCAGTCTTCTTGTCCTTAAGTCGGCATTGTGCCTTTTGTATTTAATTCCGATGCAATTTCTGTGTTTCATCGTCAATAAGAAGGTCCAAGGGATACAGTAAACCAGGAGTGTAGCATCGGAATCTATAACTAGTGTCACAGGAGTGGTTCAAAACATAGACAGTAAGATGAGTCGGCATTTAGACTTTTGTATTTAATTCCAATGCAATGTCTGTGTTTCATCGTCAATAAGAAAGTCCAAGGGAAACAGTAAACCTGGAGTGAAGCATCGGAATCTATAACTAGTGTCACAGGAATTATTCAAACATAGACAGTAAGAGGAGTAAGTCTTCGTGTACTTAAGTCGGCGATTTGCCTTTTGTTTTTAATTCCGATGCAATTTCTGTGTTTCATCGTCAACAAAAAGGTCAGAGGGATACAGTAAACCTTATGTGAAGCATCGGAATCTATAGCTAGTGTCACAGGAATGGTTCAAACATAGTCAGTAAGAAGAGTCAGTCATCTTGTTCTTAAGTTGGCATTGTGCCTTTTGTATTTAATTCCGATGCAATTTCTGTGTTGCATCGTCAATATGAAGGTCCAAGGGATACAGTAAACCTGGAGCGAAGCATTGGAATCTATAACTAGTGTCACAGGAATTTTTCAAAACATAGACAGTAAGAAGAGTCAGTCTTCTTGTACTTAAGTCGGCAATGGGCCTTATATATTTAATTCCGATGCAATTTCTGTGTTTCATCGTCAATAAGAAGGTCAGAGGGATACAATAAACCTGAAGTGAAGCATCGGAATCTATAACTAGTGTCACAGGAATGGTTCAAAACAAAGTCAGTAAGAAGAGTCAGTCTTCTTGTTCTTAAGCCGGCATTGTTCCTTTTCTATTTAATTCCGATGCAATTTCTGTGTTTCATCCTCAATAAGAAGGTCCAAGGGAAACAGTAAACCTGGAGTGAAGCATCGGAATCTATAACTAGTGTCAATGGAATGGTTCAAAACATAGACAGTAACAAGAGTCAGTCTTCGTGTACTTAAGTCGGCGATTTGCCTTTTGTGTTTAATTCCGATGCAATTTCTGTGTTTCATCGTCAATAAGAAGGTCCTAGGGGTACAGTAAACCTGAAGTGAAGCATCGGAATCTATAACTAGTGTCACAGGAATGGTTCAAAACATAGTAAGTAAGAAGAGTCAGTCTTCTTGTACTTAAGTCGGCATTGTGCTTTTTCTATTTAGTTCCGATGCAATTTTTGTGTTTCATCGTCAATAACAAGGTCCAAGGGATACAGTAAACCTGGAGTGCAGCATCGGAATCTATAACTAGTGTCACAGGAATGGTTCAAAACATAGACAGTAAGAAGAGTCAGTCTTCTTGTACTTAAGTCGGCATTGTGCTTTTTGTATTTAATTCCGATGCAATATCTGTGTTTCGTCGTCAATAAGAAGGTCCAAGGGATACAGTAAACCTCAAGTGAAGCATCGGAATCTATAACTAGTGTCACAGGAATGGTTGAAAACATAGTCAGTAGGAAGAGTCGGTCTTCATGTACTTAAGTCGGCATTGTGCCTTTTGTATTTAATTCTGATGCAATTTCTGTGTTTCATCGTCAATAAGAAGGTCCAAGGGATACAGTTAACCTGGAGCGAAGCATTGGAATCTATAACTAGTGCACACAGGAATGGTTCAAAACATAGACAGTAAGAAGAGTCAGTCTTCTTGTACTTAAGACGGCATTGTGCCTTTTGTATTTAATTCCGATGCAATTTCTGTGTTTCATCGTCAATAAGAAGGTCCAAAGGATACAGTAAACCTCAAGTGAAGCATCGGAATCTATAACTAGAGTCACAGGAATGGCTCAAACTATAGTCAGTAAGAAGAGTCAGTCTTCTTGTACTTTAGTCGGCATTATGCCTTTTCTATTTAATTCTGATGCAATTTCTGTGATTCATCGTCAATAACAAGGTCCAAGGGATACAGTAAACCTGGAGTGAAGCATCGGAATCTATTACTAGTGTCAATGGAATGGTTCAAACATAGACAGTAAGAAGAGTCCGTCTTCTTGTACTTAAGTCGGCATTGTGCCTTTTATATTCAATTCCGATGCAATTTCTGTGTTTCATCGTCAATAAGAAGGTCAGAGGGATACAATAAACCTGAAGTGAAACATCGGAATCTATAACTAGTGTCACAGGAATGGTTCAAAACAAAGTCAGTAAGAAGAGTCAGTCTTCTTGTCCTTAAGCCGGCATAGTGCCTTGTCTATTTAATTCTGATGCAATTTCTGTGTTTCATCCTCAATATGAAGGTCCAACGGAAACAGTAAACCTGGAGTGAAGCATCGGAATCTATAACTAGTGTCTCAGGAATGGTTCAAAACATAGACAGTAAGAAGAGTCAGTCTTCTTGTACTTAGGTCGGCATTGTGCCTTTTGTATTTAATTCCGATGCAATTTCTGTGTTTCATCGTCACTAAGAAGGTCCAAGGGATACAGTAAACCTCAAGTGAAGCATCGGAATCTATAACTAGTGTCACAGGAATGGTTCAAAACATAGTCAGTAGGAAGAGTCGGTCTTCATGTACTTAAGTCGGCATTGTGCTTTTTGTATTTAATTCTGATGCAATTTCTGTGTTTCATCGTCCATAAGAAGGTCCAAGGGATACAGTAAACCTGGAGTGAAGCATTGGAATCTATAACTAGTGCACACAGGAATGGTTCAAAACATAGACAGTAAGAAGAGTCAGTCCTCTTGTACTTAAGACGGCATTGTGCATTTTGTATTTAATTCCGATGCAAATTCTGTGTTTCATCGTCAATAAGAGAGTCCAAGGGATACAGTCAACCTCAAGTGAAGCATCGGAATCTATAACTAGTGTCACAGGAATGGTTCAAACATAGACAGTAAGAAGAGTCAGTATTCTTCTTTTTAAGTCGGCATTGTGCCTTTTGTATTTAATTCCGATGCAATTTCTGTGTTTCATCGTCAATACGAAGGTCCAAGGGATACAGTAAATCTCAAGTGAAGCATCGGAATCTATAACTAGTGCCACAGGAATGGTTCAGAACATAGTCAATAGGACGAGTCGGTATTCATGTACTTAAGTCGGCATTGTGTCTTTTGTATTTAATTCCGATGCAATTTCTGTGTTTCATGGTCAATAAGAAGGTCCAAGGGATACAGTAAACCTCAAGTGAAGGATCGGAATCTATAACTAGTGTCACAGGAATGGTTCAAACCATAGTCAGTAAGAAGAGTCAGTCTTCTTGTACTTAAGTCGGCATTATGCCTTTTCTATTTAATTCCGATGCAATTTCAGTGTTTCATCGTCAATAACAAGGTCCAAGGGGTACAGTAAACCTGGAGTGCGCATTGGAATCTATAACTAGTGTCAATGGAATGGTTCAAAACATAGACAGTAAGAAGAGTCAGTCTTCTTGTACTTAAGTCGGCAATGGGCCTTATATATTTAATTCCGATGCAATTTCTGTGTTTCATCGTCAATAAGAAGGTCAGAGGGATACAATAAACCTGAAGTGAAGCATCGGAATCTATAACTAGTGTCACAGGAATGGTTCAAAACAAAGTCAGTAAGAAGAGTCAGTCTTCTTGTTCTTAAGCCGGCATTGTTCCTTTTCTATTTAATTCCGATGCAATTTCTGTGTTTCATCCTCAATAAGAAGGTCCAAGGGAAACAGTAAACCTGGAGTGAAGCATCGGAATCTATAACTAGTGTCAATGGAATGGTTCAAAACATAGACAGTAACAAGAGTCAGTCTTCGTGTACTTAAGTCGGCGATTTGCCTTTTGTGTTTAATTCCGATGCAATTTCTGTGTTTCATCGTCAATAAGAAGGTCCTAGGGGTACAGTAAACCTGAAGTGAAGCATCGGAATCTATAACTAGTGTCACAGGAATGGTTCAAAACATAGTAAGTAAGAAGAGTCAGTCTTCTTGTACTTAAGTCGGCATTGTGCTTTTTCTATTTAGTTCCGATGCAATTTTTGTGTTTCATCGTCAATAACAAGGTCCAAGGGATACAGTAAACCTGGAGTGCAGCATCGGAATCTATAACTAGTGTCACAGGAATGGTTCAAAACATAGACAGTAAGAAGAGTCAGTCTTCTTGTACTTAAGTCGGCATTGTGCTTTTTGTATTTAATTCCGATGCAATATCTGTGTTTCATCGTCAATAAGAAGGTCCAAGGGATACAGTAAACCTCAAGTGAAGCATCGGAATCTATAACTAGTGTCACAGGAATGGTTGAAAACATAGTCAGTAGGAAGAGTCGGTCTTCATGTACTTAAGTCGGCATTGTGCCTTTTGTATTTAATTCTGATGCAATTTCTGTGTTTCATCGTCAATAAGAAGGTCCAAGGGATACAGTTAACCTGGAGCGAAGCATTGGAATCTATAACTAGTGCACACAGGAATGGTTCAAAACATAGACAGTAAGAAGAGTCAGTCTTCTTGTACTTAAGACGGCATTGTGCCTTTTCTATTTAACTCCGATGCAATTTCTGTGTTTCATCGTCAATAAGAATGTCCAAGGGATACAGTCAACCTCAAGTGAAGCATCGGAATGTATAACTAGTGTCCCAGGAATGGTTCAAAACATAGTCTGTAGGAAGAGTCGGTCTTCATGAACTTATGTCGGCCATGTGCCTTTTGTATTTAATTGCGATGCAACTTCTGTGTTTCATCGTCAATAAGAAGGTCCAAGGGATACAGTAAACCTGGAGCGAAGCATTGGAATCTATAACTAGTGTCACAGGAATGGTTCAAAACATAGTCAGTAGGAAGAGTCGGTCTTCATGTACTTAAGTCGGCATTGTGCCTTTTGTACTTAATTCCGATGCAATTTCTGAGTTTCATCGTCAATAAGAAGGTCCAAGGGATACAGTAAACCTCAAGTGAAGCATCGGAATCTATATCTAGTGTCACAGGAATGGTTCAAAACATAGTCAGTAAGAAGAGTCAGTCTTCTTGTTCTTAAGTCGGCATTGTGCTTTCTGTATTTAATTCCGATGCAATTTCTGTGTTTCATCGTCAATAAGAAGATCCAAGGGATACAGTAAACATGGAGCGAAGCATTGGAATCTATAACTAGTGTCACAGGAATGGTTCAAAACATAGTCAGTAGGAATAGTCAGTCTTCTTGTACTTAAGTCGGCATTGTGCCTTTTGTATTTAATTCCGATGCAATTTCTGTGTTTCATCGTCAATAAGAAGGTCCAAGGGATACAGTAAACCTCAAGTGAAGCATCGGAATCTATAGCTAGTGTCACAGGAATGGTTCAAACATAGTCACTAAGAAGAGTCAGTCTTCTTGTTCTTAAGTCGGCATTGTGCTTTCTGTATTTAATTCCGATGCAATGTCTGTGTTTCATCGTCAATGAGAAGGTCCAAGGGATACAGCAAACCTGGAGCGAAGCATTGGAAAATATAACTAGTGTCACAGGAATGTTTCAAATCATAGACAGTAAGAAGAGTCAGTCTTCTTGTACTTAAGTCGGCATTGTGACTTTTGTATTTAATTCCGATGCAATTTCTGTGTTTCATCGTCAATAAGAAGGTCCAAGGGAAACAGTAAACCTCAAGTGAAGCTTCGGAATCTATAGCTAGTGTCACAGGAGTGGTTCAAACATAGTCACTAAGTAGAGTCAGTCTTCTTGTCCTTACGTCGGCATTGTGCCATTTGTATATAATTCCGATGCAATTTCTGTGTTTCATCGTCAATAAGAAGGTCCAGGGGATACAGTAAACCTCAAGTGAAGCATCGGAATCTACAACTAGTGTCACAGGAATGGTTCAAAACATAGTCAGTAGGAAGAGTCGGTCTTCATGTACTTATGGCGGCATTGTGCCTTTTGTACTTAATTCCGATGCAATTTCTGTGTTTCATCGTCAATAAGAAGGTCCAAGGGATACAGTAAACCTCAAGTGAAGCATCGGAATCTATATCTAGTGTCACAGGAATGGTTCAAATCATAGTCTGTAGGAAGAGTCGGTCTTCATGTACTTAAGTCGGCATTGTGCTTTTTGTATTTAATTCCGATGCAATTTCTGTGTTTCATCGTCAATAAGAAGGTCAGAGGGATACAGTAATCCTGAAGTGAAGCATCGGAATCTAAAACTAGTGTCACAGAAATGGTTCCAAGCATAGACAGTAGGAAGAGTCAGTCTTCTTGTACGTAAGTCGGCATTGTGCCTTTTGTATTTGATTCCGATGCAATTTCAGTGTTTCATCGTCAATAAGAAGGTCCAAGGTATACAGTAAACCTGAAGTGAGCATCGGAATCTATAACTAGTGTCACAGGAATGGTTCAAAGCATAGTCAGTAAGAAGAGTCAGTAATCTTGTCTTTAAGTCGGCATTGTGCCTTTTGTATTTAATTCCGATGCAATTTCTGTGTTTCATCGTCAATAAGAAGGTCAGAGGGATACAATAAACCTGAAGTGGAGCATCGGAATCTATAACTAGTGTCACAGGAATGGTTCAAACAAAGTCAGTAAGAAGAGTCAGTCTCCTTGTCTTGATGCCGGCATTGTGCCTTTTCTATTTAATTCCGATGCAATTTCTGTGTTTCATCCCCAATAAGAATGTCCAAGGGAAACAGTAAACCTGGAGTGAAGCATCGGAATCTATAACTAGTGTCACAGGAATGATTCAAAAATAGACATTAAGAAGAGTCAGTCTTCGTGTACTTAAGTCGGCGATTAGCCTTTTGTTTTTCATTCCGATGCAATTTCTGTGTTTCATCGTCAATAAGAAGGTCCTAGGGATACAGTAAACCCGAAGTGAAGCATCGGAATCTATAACTAGTGTCACAGGAATGGTTCAAAACATAGTAAGTAAGAAGAGTAAGTCTTCTTGTACTTAAGTCGGCATTGTGCTTTTTCTATTTAATTCCAATGCAATTTTTGTGTTTCATCGTCAATGACAAGGTCCAAGGGATACAGTGAACCCGGAGTGAAGCATCGGAATCTATAACTAGTGTCACAGGAATGGTTCAAAACATAGACAGTAAGAAGAGTCAGTCTTCTTGTACTTAAGTCGGCATTGTGCCTATTGTATTTAATTCCGATGCAATATCTGTGTTTCATCGTCAATAAGAAGGTCCAAGGGATACAGTTAACCTCAAGTGAAGCATCGGAATCTATAACTAGTGTCACAAGAATGGTTCAAAACATAGTCAGTAGGAAGAGTCGGTCTTCATGTACTTAAGTCTGCATTGTGACTTTTGTATTTAATTCCGATGCAATTTCTGTGTTTCATCGTCAATAAGAAGGTCCAAGGCATACAGTAAACCTGAAGTGAAGAGTCGGAATCTATAACTAGTGTCACAGGAATGGTTCAAAACATAGACTGTAGGAAGAGTCAGTGTTCTTGCACATAAGTCGGCATTGTGCCTTTTGTATTTAATTCCGATGCAATTTCTGTGTTTCATCGTCAATAAGAAGGTCCAAGGGATACAGTAAACCTGAAGTGAAGCATCGGAATCTATAACTAGTGTCACACTAATGGTTCAAAACAAAGTCATTAAGAAGAGTCAGTCTTCTTGTCCTTAAGTCGGCATTGTGCCTTTTGTATTTAATTCCGATGCAATTTCTGTGTTTCATCGTCAATAAGAAGGTCCAAGGGATACAGTAAACCAGGAGTGTAGCATCGGAATCTATAACTAGTGTCACAGGAGTGGTTCAAAACATAGACAGTAAGATGATTGCATTTAGACTTTTGTATTTAATTCCAATGCAATGTCTGTGTTTCATCGTCAATAAGAAAGTCCAAGGGAAACAGTAAACCTGGAGTGAAGCATCGGAATCTATAACTAGTGTCACAGGAATTATTCAAACATAGACAGTAAGAAGAGTAAGTCTTCGTGTACTTAAGTCGGCGATTTCCCTTTTGTTTTTAATTCCGATGCAATTTCTGTGTTTCATCGTCAACAAAAAGGTCAGAGGGATACAGTAAACCTTATGTGAAGCATCGGAATCTATAGCTAGTGTCACAGGAATGGTTCAAACATAGTCAGTAAGAAGAGTCAGTCATCTTGTTCTTAAGTCGGCATTGTGCCTTTTGTATTTAATTCCGATGCAATTTCTGTGTTGCATCGTCAATATGAAGGTCCAAGGGATACAGTAAACCTGGAGCGAAGCATTGGAATCTATAACTAGTGTCACAGGAATTTTTCAAAACATAGACAGTAAGAAGAGTCAGTCTTCTTGTACTTAAGTCGGCAATGGGCCTTATATATTTAATTCCGATGCAATTTCTGTGTTTCATCGTCAATAAGAAGGTCAGAGGGATACAATAAACCTGAAGTGAAGCATCGGAATCTATAACTAGTGTCACAGGAATGGTTCAAAACAAAGTCAGTAAGAAGAGTCAGTCTTCTTGTTCTTAAGCCGGCATTGTTCCTTTTCTATTTAATTCCGATGCAATTTCTGTGTTTCATCCTCAATAAGAAGGTCCAAGGGAAACAGTAAACCTGGAGTGAAGCATCGGAATCTATAACTAGTGTCAATGGAATGGTTCAAAACATAGACAGTAACAAGAGTCAGTCTTCGTGTACTTAAGTCGGCGATTTGCCTTTTGTGTTTAATTCCGATGCAATTTCTGTGTTTCATCGTCAATAAGAAGGTCCTAGGGGTACAGTAAACCTGAAGTGAAGCATCGGAATCTATAACTAGTGTCACAGGAATGGTTCAAAACATAGTAAGTAAGAAGAGTCAGTCTTCTTGTACTTAAGTCGGCATTGTGCTTTTTCTATTTAGTTCCGATGCAATTTTTGTGTTTCATCGTCAATAACAAGGTCCAAGGGATACAGTAAACCTGGAGTGCAGCATCGGAATCTATAACTACTGTCACAGGAATGGTTCAAAACATAGACAGTAAGAAGAGTCAGTCTTCTTGTACTTAAGTCGGCATTGTGCTTTTTGTATTTAATTCCGATGCAATATCTGTGTTTCATCGTCAATAAGAAGGTCCAAGGGATACAGTAAACCTCAAGTGAAGCATCGGAATCTATAACTAGTGTCACAGGAATGGTTGAAAACATAGTCAGTAGGAAGAGTCGGTCTTCATGTACTTAAGTCGGCATTGTGCCTTTTGTATTTAATTCTGATGCAATTTCTGTGTTTCATCGTCAATAAGAAGGTCCAAGGGATACAGTTAACCTGGAGCGAAGCATTGGAATCTATAACTAGTGCACACAGGAATGGTTCAAAACATAGACAGTAAGAAGAGTCAGTCTTCTTGTACTTAAGACGGCATTGTGCCTTTTCTATTTAATTCCGATGCAATTTCTGTGTTTCATCGTCAATAAGAATGTCCAAGGGATACAGTCAACCTCAAGTGAAGCATCGGAATGTATAACTAGTGTCCCAGGAATGGTTCAAAACATAGTCTGTAGGAAGAGTCGGTCTTCATGAACTTATGTCGGCCATGTGCCTTTTGTATTTAATTGCGATGCAACTTCTGTGTTTCATCGTCAATAAGAAGGTCCAAGGGATACAGTAAACCTGGAGCGAAGCATTGGAATCTATAACTAGTGTCACAGGAATGGTTCAAAACATAGTCAGTAGGAAGAGTCGGTCTTCATGTACTTAAGTCGGCATTGTGCCTTTTGTACTTAATTCCGATGCAATTTCTGTGTTTCATCGTCAATAAGAAGGTCCAAGGGATACAGTAAACCTCAAGTGAAGCATCGGAATCTATATCTAGTGTCACAGGAATGGTTCAAAACATAGTCAGTAAGAAGAGTCAGTCTTCTTGTTCTTAAGTCGGCATTGTGCTTTCTGTATTTAATTCCGATGCAATTTCTGTGTTTCATCGTCAATAAGAAGATCCAAGGGATACAGTAAACCTGGAGCGAAGCATTGGAATCTATAACTAGTGTCACAGGAATGGTTCAAAACACAGTCAGTAGGAATAGTCAGTCTTCCTGTACTTAAGTCGGCATTGTGCCTTTTGTATTTAATTCCGATGCAATTTCTGTGTTTCATCGTCAATAAGAAGGTCCAAGGGATACAGTAAACCTCAAGTGAAGCATCGGAATCTATAGCTAGTGTCACAGGAATGGTTCAAACATAGTCACTAAGAAGAGTCAGTCTTCTTGTTCTTAAGTCGGCATGTGCTTTCTGTATTTAATTCCGATGCAATGTCTGTGTTTCATCGTCAATGAGAAGGTCCAAGGGATACAGCAAACCTGGAGCGAAGCATTGGAAAATATAACTAGTGTCACAGGAATGTTTCAAATCATAGACAGTAAGAAGAGTCAGTCTTCTTGTACTTAAGTCGGCATTGTGCCTTTTGTATTTAATTCCGATGCAATTTCTGTGTTTCATCGTCAATAAGAAGGTCCAAGGGAAACAGTAAACCTCAAGTGAAGCTTCGGAATCTATAGCTAGTGTCACAGGAGTGGTTCAAACATAGTCACTAAGTAGAGTCAGTCTTCTTGTCCTTACGTCGGCATTGTGCCATTTGTATATAATTCCGATGCAATTTCTGTGTTTCATCGTCAATAAGAAGGTCCAGGGGATACAGTAAACCTCAAGTGAAGCATCGGAATCTACAACTAGTGTCACAGGAATGGTTCAAAACATAGTCAGTAGGAAGAGTCGGTCTTCATGTACTTATGTCGGCATTGTGCCTTTTGTACTTAATTCCGATGCAATTTCTGTGTTTCATCGTCAATAAGAAGGTCCAAGGGATACAGTAAACCTCAAGTGAAGCATCGGAATCTATATCTAGTGTCACAGGAATGGTTCAAATCATAGTCTGTAGGAAGAGTCGGTCTTCATGTACTTAAGTCGGCATTGTGCTTTTTGTATTTAATTCCGATGCAATTTCTGTGTTTCATCGTCAATAAGAAGGTCAGAGGGATACAGTAATCCTGAAGTGAAGCATCGGAATCTAAAACTAGTGTCACAGAAATGGTTCCAAGCATAGACAGTAGGAAGAGTCAGTCTTCTTGTACGTAAGTCGGCATTGTGCCTTTTGTATTTGATTCCGATGCAATTTCAGTGTTTCATCGTCAATAAGAAGGTCCAAGGTATACAGTAAACCTGAAGTGAGCATCGGAATCTATAACTAGTGTCACAGGAATGGTTCAAAGCATAGTCAGTAAGAAGAGTCAGTAATCTTGTCTTTAAGTCGGCATTGTGCCTTTTGTATTTAATTCCGATGCAATTTCTGTGTTTCATCGTCAATAAGAAGGTCAGAGGGATACAATAAACCTGAAGTGGAGCATCGGAATCTATAACTAGTGTCACAGGAATGGTTCAAACAAAGTCAGTAAGAAGAGTCAGTCTCCTTGTCTTGAAGCCGGCATTGTGCCTTTTCTATTTAATTCCGATGCAATTTCTGTGTTTCATCCCCAATAAGAATGTCCAAGGGAAACAGTAAACCTGGAGTGAAGCATCGGAATCTATAACTAGTGTCACAGGAATGATTCAAAAATAGACAGTAAGAAGAGTCAGTCTTCGTGTACTTAAGTCGGCGATTTGCCTTTTGTTTTTCATTCCGATGCAATTTCTGTGTTTCATCGTCAATAAGAAGGTCCTAGGGATACAGTAAACCCGAAGTGAAGCATCGGAATCTATAACTAGTGTCACAGGAATGGTTCAAAACATAGTAAGTAAGAAGAGTAAGTCTTCTTGTACTTAAGTCGGCATTGTGCTTTTTCTATTTAATTCCGATGCAATTTTTGTGTTTCATCGTCAATGACAAGGTCCAAGGGATACAGTGAACCTGGAGTGAAGCATCGGAATCTATAACTAGTGTCACAGGAATGGTTCAAAACATAGACAGTAAGAAGACTCAGTCTTCTTGTACTTAAGTCGGCATTGTGCCTATTGTATTTAATTCCGATGCAATATCTGTGTTTCATCGTCAATAAGAAGGTCCAAGGGATACAGTTAACCTCAAGTGAAGCATCGGAATCTATAACTAGTGTCACAAGAATGGTTCAAAACATAGTCAGTAGGAAGAGTCGGTCTTCATGTACTTAAGTCTGCATTGTGACTTTTGTATTTAATTCCGATGCAATTTCTGTGTTTCATCGTCAATAAGAAGGTCCAAGGCATACAGTAAACCTGAAGTGAAAAGTCGGAATCTATAACTAGTGTCACAGGAATGGTTCAAAACATAGACTGTAGGAAGAGTCAGTGTTCTTGCACATAAGTCGGCATTGTGCCTTTTGTGTTTAATTCCGATGCAATTTCTGTGTTTCATCGTCAATAAGAAGGTCCAAGGGATACAGTAAACCTGAAGTGAAGCATCGGAATCTATAACTAGTGTCACACTAATGGTTCAAAACAAAGTCATTAAGAAGAGTCAGTCTTCTAGTCCTTAAGTCGGCATTGTGCCTTTTGTATTTAATTCCGATGCAATTTCTGTGTTTCATCGTCAATAAGAAGGTCCAAGGGATACAGTAAACCAGGAGTGTAGCATCGGAATCTATAACTAGTGTCACAGGAGTGGTTCAAAACATAGACAGTAAGATGAGTCGGCATTTAGACTTTTGTATTTAATTCCAATGCAATGTCTGTGTTTCATCGTCAATAAGAAAGTCCAAGGGAAACAGTAAACCTGGAGTGAAGCATCGGAATCTATAACTAGTGTCACAGGAATTATTCAAACATAGACAGTAAGAAGAGTAAGTCTTCGTGTACTTAAGTCGGCGATTTGCCTTTTGTTTTTAATTCCGATGCAATTTCTGTGTTTCATCGTCAACAAAAAGGTCAGAGGGATACAGTAAACCTTATGTGAAGCATCGGAATCTATAGCTAGTGTCACAGGAATGGTTCAAACATAGTCAGTAAGAAGAGTCAATCATCTTGTTCTTAAGTCGGCATTGTGCCTTTTGTATTTAATTCCGATGCAATTTCTGTGTTCCATCGTCAATATGAAGGTCCAGGGGATACAGTAAACCTGGAGCGAAGCATTGGAATCTATAACTAGTGTCACAGGAATTTTTCAAAACATAGACAGTAAGAAGAGTCAGTCTTCTTGTTCTTAAGTCGGCATTGTGCCTTTTGTATTTAATTCCGATGCAATTTCTGTGTTTCATCGTCGATAAGAAGGTCCAAGGGATACAGTAAACCTCAAGTGAAGCATCGGAATCTATAACTAGTGTCACAGGAATGATTCAAAGCATAGTCAGTAGGAAGAGTCGGTCTTCATGTACTTAAGTCAGGTTTGTGCCTTTTGTATTTCATTCCGATGCAATTTCTGTGTTTCATCGTCAATACGAAGGTCCAAGGGATACAGTAAACGTCAAGTGAAGCATCGGAATCTACAACTAGTGTCACAGGAATGGTTCAAAACATAGTCAGTAGGAAGAGTCGGTCTTCATGTACTTAAGTCTTCATTGTGCCTTTTGTATTTAATTCCGATGCAATTTCTGTGTTTCATCGTCAATAAGAAGGTCCAAGGGATACAGTAAACCTGAAGTGAAGCATCGGAATCTATAACTAGTGTCACAGGAATGGTTCAAAACATAGTTAGTAAGAAGAGTCAGTCTTCTTGTACTTAAGACGGCATTGTGCTTTCTCTATTTAATTCCGATGCAATTTCTGTGTTTCATTGTCAATAACAAGGTCCAAGGGATACAGTAAACCTGGAGTGAAGCATCGGAATCTATAACTAGTGTCACAGGAATGGTTCAAAACAATGACAGTAGGAGGAGTCAGTCTTCTTGTACTTAAGTCGGCATTGTGCCTTTTGTAACTAATTCCGATGCAATTTCTGTGTTTCATCGTCAATAAGAAGGTCCAAGGGATACAGTAAACCTGAAGTGAAGCATCGCAATCTATAACTAGTGTCACACAAATGGTTCAAAACAAAGTCAGTAAGAAGAGTCATTCTTCTTGTACTTAAGTCGGCATTGTGCCTTTTGTATTTAATTCCGATGCAATTTCTGTGTTTTATCGTCAATTCGAAGGTCCAAGGGATAGAGTAAACCTGGAGTGTAGCATCGGAATTTATAACTAGTGTCACAGGAATGGTTTAAAACATAGACTGTAAGAAGCGTCAGTCTTCTTTTACTTAAGTCGGCATTGTGCCTTTTGTTTTTAATTCCGATGCAATTTCTGTGTTTCATCGTCAATAAGAAGGCGCAAGGGATACAGCAAACCTCAAGTGAAGCATCGGAATCTATAACTAGAGTTACAGGAATGGTTCAAAACATAGTCAGTAGGAAGAGTCGATCTTCATGTACATAGGTCGGCATTGTGCCTTTTGTATTTCATTCCGATGGAATTTCTGTGTTTCATCGTCAATAAGAAGGTCCAAGGGAAACAGTAAACCTGAAGTGAAGCATCGGAATCTATAGATAGTGCCACAGGAATGGTTCAAACATAGTCACTAAGAAGAGTCAGTCTTCTTGTTCTTATGTCGGCATTGTGCTTTCTGTATTTAATTCCGACGCAATTTCTGTGTTTCATCGTCAATAAGAAGGTCCAAGGGATACAGTAAACCTGGAGCGAAGCATTGGAACCTATAACTAGTGTCACAGGAATGGTTCAAAACATAGTCAGTAGGAATAGTCAGTCTTCTTGTACTTAAGTCGGCATTGTGCCTTTTGTATCTAATTCCGATGCCATTTCTGTGTTTCATCGTCAATAAGAAGGTCCAAGGGATACAGTTAACCTCAAGTGTAGCATCGGAATCTATAACTAGTGTCACAGGAATGGTTCAAAACATAGCCAGTAGGACGAGTCAGGCTTCTTGTACTTAAGTCAGCATTGTGCCTTCTGTATTTAATTCCGATGCAATGTCTGTGTTTCATCGTCAATGAGAATGTCCAAGGGATACAGTAAACCTGGAGCGAAGCATTGGAATCTATAACTAGTGTCACAGGAATGTTTCAAAACATAGACAGCAAAAGAGTCAGTCTACGTGTACTTAAGTCGGCGATTTGCCTTTTGTTTTTAATTGCGATGCAATTTCTGTGTTTCATCGTCAATAAGAAGGTCCTAGGGATACAGTAAACCTGAAGTGAAGCATCGGAATCTATAACTAGTGTCACAGGAATGGTTCAAAACATAGTAAGTAAGAAGAGTCAGTCTTCTTGTACTTAAGTCGGTATTGTGCTTTTTCTATTTAATTCCGATGCAATATTTGTGTTTCATCGTCAATAACAAGGTCCAAGGGATACAGTTAACCTGGAGTGAAGCATCGGAATCTATAACTAGTGTCACAGGAATGGTTCAAAACATAGACAGTAAGAAGAGTCAGTCTTCTTGTACTTAAGTCGGCATTGTGCTTTTGTATTTAATTCCGATGCAATATCTGTGTTTCATCGTCAATAAGAAGGTCCAAGGCATACAGTAAACCTGAAGTGAAGCATCGGAATCTATAACTAGTGTCACAGGAATGGTTCACAACATAGACTGTAGGAAGATTCAGTCTTCTTGCACATAAGTCGGCATTGTGCCTATTGTATTTAATTCCGATGCCATTT
Source organism: Schistocerca piceifrons (assembly GCF_021461385.2). NCBI lineage: Eukaryota > Metazoa > Arthropoda > Insecta > Orthoptera > Acrididae > Schistocerca > Schistocerca piceifrons. The sequence continues at coordinate 110,617 of NW_025727377.1, forward strand.
CTGTGTTTCATCGTCAATAAGAAGGTCCAAGGGATACAGTAAACCTGATGTGAAGCATCGGAATCTATAACTAGTGTCACACTAATGGTTCAAAACAAAGTCAGTAAGAAGAGTCAGTCTTATTGTCCTTAAGTCGGAATTGTGCCTTTTGTATTTAATTCCGATGCAATTTCTGTGTTTCATCGTCAATAACAAGGTCCAAGGGATACAGTAAACCTGGAGTGAAGCATCGGAATCTATAACTAATGGCAATGGAATGGTTCAAATCATAGACAGTAAGGAGAGTCAGTCTTCTTGTACCTAAGACGGCATTGCGGCTTTTTGTATTTAATTCCGATGCAATTTCTGTGTTTCATCGTCAACAAAAAGGTCAGAGGGATACAGTAAACCTTATGTGAAGCATCGGAATCAATAGCTAGTGTCACAGGATTGGTTCAAACATAGTCACTAAGAAGAGTCAGTCATCTTGTCCTTAAGTGGGCATTGTGCCTTTTGTATTTAATTCCGATGCAATTTCTGTGTTGCATCGTCAATATGAAGGTCCAAGGGATACAGTAAACCTGGAGCGAAGCATTGGAATCTATAACTAGTGTCACAGGAATGGTTCAAAACATAGACAGTAAGAAGAGTCAGTCTTCTTGTTCTTAAGTCGGCATTGTGCCTTTTGTATTTAATTCCGATGCAATTTCTATGTTTCATCGTCAATAAGAAGGTCCAAGGGATACAGTAAACCTCAAGTGAATCATCGGAATCTATAACTAGTGTCACAGGAATGGTTCACAACATAGTCAGTAGGAAGAGTCGGTCTTCATGTACTGAAGTCTTCATTGTGCCTTTTGTATTTAATTCCGATGCAATTTCTGTGTTTTATCGTCAATTCGAAGGTCCAAGGGATAGAGTAAACCTGGAGTGTAGCATCGGAATTTATAACTAGTGTCACAGGAATGGTTTAAAACATAGACTGTAAGAAGCGTCAGTCTTCTTTTACTTAAGTCGGCATTGTGCCTTTTGTTTTTAATTCCGATGCAATTTCTGTGTTTCATCGTCAATAAGAGGGCGCAAGGGATACAGCAAACCTCAAGTGAAGCATCGGAATCTATAACTAGAGTTACAGGAATGGTTCAAAACATAGTCAGTAGGAAGAGTCGATCTTCATGTACATAGGTCGGCATTGTGCCTTTTGTATTTCATTCCGATGGAATTTCTGTGTTTCATCGTCAATAAGAAGGTCCAAGGGAAACAGTAAACCTGAAGTGAAGCATCGGAATCTATAGATAGTGCCACAGGAATGGTTCAAACATAGTCACTAAGAAGAGTCAGTCTTCTTGTTCTTATGTCGGCATTGTGCTTTCTGTATTTAATTCCGACGCAATTTCTGTGTTTCATCGTCAATAAGAAGGTCTAAGGGATACAGTAAACCTGGAGCGAAGCATTGGAACCTATAACTAGTGTCACAGGAATGGTTCAAAACATAGTCAGTAGGAATAGTCAGTCTTCTTGTACTTAAGTCGGCATTGTGCCTTTTGTATCTAATTCCGATGCCATTTCTGTGTTTCATCGTCAATAAGAAGGTCCAAGGGATACAGTTAACCTCAAGTGTAGCATCGGAATCTATAACTAGTGTCACAGGAATGGTTCAAAACATAGCCAGTAGGACGAGTCAGGCTTCTTGTACTTAAGTCAGCATTGTGCCTTCTGTATTTAATTCCGATGCAATGTCTGTGTTTCATCGTCAATGAGAATGTCCAAGGGATACAGTAAACCTGGAGCGAAGCATTGGAATCTATAACTAGTGTCACAGGAATGTTTCAAAACATAGACAGCAAAAGAGTCAGTCTTCGTGTACTTAAGTCGGCGATTTGCCTTTTGTTTTTAATTGCGATGCAATTTCTGTGTTTCATCGTCAATAAGAAGGTCCTAGGGATACAGTAAACCTGAAGGAAGCATCGGAATCTATAACTAGTGTCACAGGAATGGTTCAAAACATAGTAAGTAAGAAGAGTCAGTCTTCTTGTACTTAAGTCGGTATTGTGCTTTTTCTATTTAATTCCGATGCAATATTTGTGTTTCATCGTCAATAACAAGGTCCAAGGGATACAGTTAACCTGGAGTGAAGCATCGGAATCTATAACTAGTGTCACAGGAATGGTTCAAAACATAGACAGTAAGAAGAGTCAGTCTTCTTGTACTTAAGTCGGCATTGTGCTTTTGTATTTAATTCCGATGCAATATCTGTGTTTCATCGTCAATAAGAAGGTCCAAGGGATACAGTAAACCTCAAGTGAAGCATCGGAATCTATAACTAGTGTCACAGGAATGGTTCAAAACATAGTCAGTAGGAAGAGTCTGTCTTCATGTACTTAAGTCGGCATTGTGCCTTTTGTATTTAATTCCGATGCAATTTCAGTGTTTCATCGTCAATAAGAAGGTCCAAGGCATACAGTAAACCTGAAGTGAAGCATCGGAATCTATAACTAGTGTCACAGGAATGGTTCAAAACATAGACTGTAGGAAGAGTCAGTCTTCTTGCACATAAGTCGGCATTGTGCCTATTGTATTTAATTCCGATGCCATTTCTGTGTTTCATCGTCAATAAGAAGGTCCAAGGGATACAGTAAACCTGATGTGAAGCATCGGAATCTATAACTAGTGTCACACTAATGGTTCAAAACAAAGTCAGTAAGAAGAGTCAGTCTTCTTGTCCTTAAGTCGGAATTGTGCCTTTTGTATTTAATTCCGATGCAATTTCTGTGTTTCATCGTCAATAACAAGGTCCAAGGGATACAGTAAACCTGGAGTGAAGCATCGGAATCTATAACTAATGGCAATGGAATGGTTCAAATCATAGACAGTAAGGAGAGTCAGTCTTCTTGTACCTAAGACGGCATTGCGGCTTTTTGTATTTAATTCCGATGCAATTTCTGTGTTTCATCGTCAACAAAAAGGTCAGAGGGATACAGTAAACCTTATGTGAAGCATCGGAATCAATAGCTAGTGTCACAGGATTGGTTCAAACATAGTCACTAAGAAGAGTAAGTCATCTTGTCCTTAAGTGGGCATTGTGCCTTTTGTATTTAATTCCGATGCAATTTCTGTGTTGCATCGTCAATATGAAGGTCCAAGGGATACAGTAAACCTGGAGCGAAGCATTGGAATCTATAACTAGTGTCACAGGAATGGTTCAAAACATAGACAGTAAGAAGAGTCAGTCTTCTTGTTCTTAAGTCGGCATTGTGCCTTTTGTATTTAATTCCGATGCAATTTCTATGTTTCATCGTCAATAAGAAGGTCCAAGGGATACAGTAAACCTCAAGTGAATCATCGGAATCTATAACTAGTGTCACAGGAATGGTTCACAACATAGTCAGTAGGAAGAGTCGGTCTTCATGTACTGAAGTCTTCATTGTGCCTTCTGTATTTAATTCCGATGCAATTTCTGTGTTTCATCGTCAATAAGAAGGTCCAAGGGCTACAGTATACCTGAAGTGAAGCATCGGAATCTATAACTAGTGTCACAGGAATGGTTCAAAACATAGTCAGTAAGAAGAGTCAGTCTACTTGTACTTAAGTCGGCATTGTGCTTTCTCTATTTAATTCCGATGCAATTTCTGTGTTTCATCGTCTATAACAAGGTCCAAGGGATACAGTAATCCTGGAGTGAAGCATCGGAAAATATAACTAGTGTCACAGGAATGGTTCAAAACAATGACAGTAGGAGGAGTCAGTCCTCTTGTACTTAAGTCGGCATTGTGCCTTTTGTAATTAATTCCGATGCAATTTCTGTGTTTCATCGTCAATAAGAAGGTCCAAGGGATACAGTAAACCTGAAGCGAAGCATCGGAATCTATAACTAGTGTCACACTAATGGTTGAAAACAAAGTCAGTAAGAAGAGTCAGTCTTCTTGTCCTTAAGTCGGCATTGTGCCTTTTGTATTTAATTCCGATGCAATTTCTGTGTTTCATCGTCAATACGAAGGTCCAAGGGATACAGTAAACCTGGAGTGTAGCATCGGAATCTAAAACTAGAGTCACAGAAATGGTTCTAAACATAGACAGTAGGAAGAGTCAGTCTTCTTGTACGTAAGTCGGCATTGTGCCTTTTGTATTTAATTCCGATGCAATTTCAGTGTTTCATCGTAAATAAGACGGTCCAAGTTATACAGTAAACCTGAAGTGAGCATCGGAATCTGTAACTAGTGTCACAGGAATGGTTCAAAACATAGTCAGTAAGAAGAGTCAGTCTTCTTGTACTTAAGTCGACATTGTGCCTTTTCCATTTAATTCCGATGCAATTTCTGTGTTTCATCGTCGATAAGAAGGTCAGAGGGATTCAATAAACCTGAAGTGAAGCATCGGAATCTATAACTAGTCTCAATGGAATGGTTCAAAACAAAGTCAGTAAGAAGAGTCAGTCTTCTTGTCCTTAAGCCAGCATTGTGTATTTTCTATGTAATTCCAATGCAATTTCTGTGTTTCATCCTCAATAAGAAGGTCCAAGGGAAACAGTAAACCTGGAGTGAAACATCGGAATCCATAACTAGTGTCACAGGAATGATTCAAACATAGACAGTAAGAAGAGTCAGTCTTCGTGTACTTAAGTCGGCGATTTGCCTTTTGTTTTTATTTCCGATGCAATTTCTGTGTTTCATCGTCAATAAGACGGTCCTAGGGATAGAGTAAACCTGAAGTGAAGCATCGGAATCTATAACTAGTGTCACAGAAATGGTTCAAAACATAGTAAGTAAGAAGAGTCAGTCTTCTTGTACTTAAGTCGGCATTGTGCATTTTCTATTTAATTCCGACGCAATTTTTTTGTTTCATCGGCAATAACAAGGTCCAAGGGACACAGTAAACCTGGAGTGAAGCATCGGAATCTATAACTAGTGTCACAGGAATGGTTCAAAACATAGACAGTAAGAAGAGTCAGTCTTCTTGTACTTAAGTCGGCATTGTGCATTTTGTATTTAATTTCGATGCAATTTCTGTGTTTAATCGTCAATAACAAGGTCCAAGGGATACAGTAAACCTCAAGTGAAGCTTCGGAATCTATAACTAGTGTCACAGGAGTGGTTCAAAACATAGTCAGTAGGAAGAGTCGGTCTTCATGTACTTAAGTCGGCATTGTGCCTTTTGTATTTAATTCCGACGCAATTTTTTTGTTTCATCGGCAATAACAAGGTCCAAGGGACACAGTAAACCTGGAGTGAAGCATCGGAATCTATAACTAGTGTCACAGGAATGGTTCAAAACATAGACAGTAAGAAGAGTCAGTCTTCTTGTACTTAAGTCGGCATTGTGCATTTTGTATTTAATTTCGATGCAATTTCTGTGTTTAATCGTCAATAACAAGGTCCAAGGGACACAGTAAACCTGGAGTGAATATCGGAATCTATAACTAGTGTCACAGGAATGGTTCAAAACATAGACAGTAAGAAGAGTCAGTCTTCTTATACTTAAGTCGGCATTGTGCATTTTGTATTTAATTTCGATGCAATTTCTGTGTTTAATCGTCAATAACAAGGTCCAAGGGATACAGTAAACCTGAAGTGAAGCATCGGAATCTATAACTAGTGTCACAGGAATGGTTCAAAACATAGTCAGTAAGAAGAGTCAGTCTACTTGTACTTAAGTCGGCATTGTGCTTTCTCTATTTAATTCCGATGCAATTTCTGTGTTTCATCGTCTATAACAAGGTCCAAGGGATACAGTAATCCTGGAGTGAAGCATCGGAATCTATAACTAGTGTCGCAGGAATGGTTCAAAACAATGACAGTAGGAGGAGTCAGTCCTCTTGTACTTAAGTCGGCATTGTGCCTTTTGTAATTAATTCCGATGCAATTTCTGTGTTTCATCGTCAATAAGAAGGTCCAAGGGATACAGTAAACCTGAAGCGAAGCATCGGAATCTATAACTAGTGTCACACTAATGGTTCAAAACAAAGTCAGTAAGAAGAGTCAGTCTTCTTGTCCTTAAGTCGGCATTGTGCCTTTTGTATTTAATTCCGATGCAATTTCTGTGTTTCATCGTCAATACGAAGGTCCAAGGGATACAGTAAACCTGGAGTGTAGCATCGGAATCTAAAACTAGAGTCACAGAAATGGTTCTAAACATAGACAGTAGGAAGAGTCAGTCTTCTTGTACGTAAGTCGGCATTGTGCCTTTTGTATTTAATTCCGATGCAATTTCAGTGTTTCATCGTAAATAAGAAGGTCCAAGTTATACAGTAAACCTGAAGTGAGCATCGGAATCTGTAACTAGTGTCACAGGAATGGTTCAAAACATAGTCAGTAAGAAGAGTCAGTCTTCTTGTACTTAAGTCGACATTGTGCCTTTTCCATTTAATTCCGATGCAATTTCTGTGTTTCATCGTCGATAAGAAGGTCAGAGGGATTCAATAAACCTGAAGTGAAGCATCGGAATCTATAACTAGTCTCAATGGAATGGTTCAAAACAAAGTCAGTAAGAAGAGTCAGTCTTCTTGTCCTTAAGCCAGCATTGTGTATTTTCTATGTAATTCCAATGCAATTTCTGTGTTTCATCCTCAATAAGAAGGACCAAGGGAAACAGTAAACCTGGAGTGAAACATCGGAATCCATAACTAGTGTCACAGGAATGATTCAAACATAGACAGTAAGAAGAGTCAGTCTTCGTGTACTTAAGTCGGCGATTTGCCTTTTGTTTTTAATTCCGATGCAATTTCTGTGTTTCATCGTCAATAAGACGGTCCTAGGGATAGAGTAAACCTGAAGTGAAGCATCGGAATCTATAACTAGTGTCACAGAAATGGTTCAAAACATAGTAAGTAAGAAGAGTCAGTCTTCTTGTACTTAAGTCGGCATTGTGCATTTTCTATTTAATTCCGACGCAATTTTTTTGTTTCATCGGCAATAACAAGGTCCAAGGGACACAGTAAACCTGGAGTGAAGCATCGGAATCTATAACTAGTGTCACAGGAATGGTTCAAAACATAGACAGTAAGAAGAGTCAGTCTTCTTGTACTTAAGTCGGCATTGTGCATTTTGTATTTAATTTCGATGCAATTTCTGTGTTTAATCGTCAATAACAAGGTCCAAGGGATACAGTAAACCTCAAGTGAAGCTTCGGAATCTATAACTAGTGTCACAGGAGTGGTTCAAAACATAGTCAGTAGGAAGAGTCGGTCTTCATGTACTTAAGTCGGCATTGTGCCTTTTGTATTTAATTCCGACGCAATTTTTTTGTTTCATCGGCAATAACAAGGTCCAAGGGACACAGTAAACCTGGAGTGAAGCATCGGAATCTATAACTAGTGTCACAGGAATGGTTCAAAACATAGACAGTAAGAAGAGTCAGTCTTCTTGTACTTAAGTCGGCATTGTGCATTTTGTATTTAATTTCGATGCAATTTCTGTGTTTAATCGTCAATAACAAGGTCCAAGGGACACAGTAAACCTGGAGTGAAGCATCGGAATCTATAACTAGTGTCACAGGAATGGTTCAAAACATAGACAGTAAGAAGAGTCAGTCTTCTTGTACTTAAGTCGGCATTGTGCATTTTGTATTTAATTTCGATGCAATTTCTGTGTTTAATCGTCAATAACAAGGTCCAAGGGATACAGTAAACCTGAAGTGAAGCATCGGAATCTATAACTAGTGTCACAGGAATGGTTCAAAACATAGTAAGTAAGAAGAGTCAGTCTTCTTGTACTTAAGTCGGTATTGTGCTTTTTCTATTTAATTCCGATGCAATTTTTGTGTTTCATCGTCAATAACAAGGTCCAAGGGATACAGTTGACCTGGAGTGAAGCATCGGAATCTATAACTAGTGTCACAGGAATGGTTCAAAACATAGTCAGTTAGAAGAGTCAGTTTTCTTGTACTTAAGTCGGCATTGTGCCTTTTGTATTTAATTCCGATGCAATATCTGTGTTTCATCGTCAATAAGAAGGTCCAAGGGATACAGTAAACCTCAAGTGAAGCATCGGAGTCTATAACTAGTGTCACAGGAATGGTTCAAAACATAGTCAGTAGGAAGAGTCGGTCTTCATGTACTTAAGTCGGCATTGTGCTTTTTGTATTTAATTCCGATGCAATTTCTGTGTTTCATCGTCAATAAGAAGGTCCAAGGCATACAGTAAACCTGAAGTGAAGCATCGGAATCTATAACTAGTGTCACAGGAATGGTTCAAAACATAGACTGTAGGAAGAGTCAGTCTTCTTGCACATAAGTCGGCATTGTGCCTATTGTATTTAATTACGATGCAATTTCTGTGTTTCATCGTCAATAAGAAGGTCCAAGGGATACAGTAAACCTGAAGTGAAGCATCGGAATCTATAACTAGTGTCACACTAATGGTTCAAAACAAAGTCAGTAAGAAGAGTCAGTCTTCTTGTCCTTAAGCCGGCATTGTGCTTTTTGTATTTAATTCCGATGCAATTTCTGTGTTTCATCGTCAATAAGAGGGTCCAAGGGATACAGTAAACCAGGAGTGTAGCATCGGAATCTATAACTAGTGTCACAGGAGTGGTTCAAAACATAGACAGTAAGAAGAGTCGGCAATTAGACTTTTGTATTTAATTCCGATGCAATTTCTGTGTTTCATCGTCAATAAGAAGGTCCAAGGGATACAGTAAACCTAAAGTGAAGCATCGGAATCTGTAAATAGTGTCACAGGAATGGTTCATAACATAGTCAGTAAGAAGAGTCAGTCTTCTTGTACTTAAGTCGGCATTGTGCCTTTTATATTTAATTCCGATGCATTTTCTGTGTTTCATCGTCAATAACAAGGTCCAAGGGATACAGTAAACCTGGAGTGAAGCATCGGAATCTATAACTAATGGCAATGGAATGGTTCAAAACATAGACAGTAAGGAGAGTCAGTCTTCTTGTACTTAAGTCGGCATTGCGGCTTTTGTATTTAATTCCGATGCAATTTCTGTGTTTCATCGTCAACAAAAAGGTCAGAAGGATACAGTAAACCCCAAGTGAATCATCGGAATCTATAACTAGTGTTACAGGAATGGTTAAAAACATAGTCAGTAGGAACAGTCGGTCTTCATGTACTTAAGCCTTCATTGTGGCTTTTGTATTTAATTGCGATGCAATTTCTGTGTTTCATCGTCAATAAGAAGGTCCAAGGGATACAGTATACCTGAAGTGAAGCATCGGAATCTATAACTAGTGTCACACTAATGGTTCAAAACAAAGTCAGTAAGAAGAGTCAGTCTTCTTGTCCTTAAGTCGGCATTGTGCCTTTTGTATTTAATTCCGATGCAATTCCTGTGTTTCATCGTCAATTCGAAGGTCCAAGGGATACAGTAAACCTGGAGTGTAGCATCGGAATCTAAAACTAGAGTCACAGAAATGGTTCTAAACATAGCCAGTAGGAAGAGTCAGTCTTATTGTACGTAAGTCGGCATTGTGCCTTTTGTATTTAATTCCGATGCAATTTCAGTGTTTCATCGTAAATAAGAAGGTCCAAGGTATACAGTAAACCTGAAGTGAGCATCGGAATCTGTAACTAGTGTCACAGGAATGGTTCATAACATAGTCAGTAAGAAGAGTCAGTCTTCTTGTACTTAAGTCGACATTGTGCCTTTTCCATTTAATTCCGATGCAATTTCTGTGTTTCATCGTCAATAAGAAGGTCAGAGGGATTCAATAAACCTGAAGTGAAGCATCGGAATCTATAACTAGTCTCAATGGAATCATTCAAAACAAAGTCAGTAAGAAGAGTCAGTCTTCTTGTCCTTAAGCCGGCATTGTGTATTTTCTATGTAATTCCGATACAATTTCTGTGTTTCATCCTCAATAAGAAGCTCCAAGGGAAACAGTAAACCTGGAGTGAAACATCGGAATCCATAACTAGTGTCACAGGAATGATTCAAAACATAGACAGTAAGAAGAGTCAGTCTTCGTGTACTTAAGTCGGCGATTTGCCTTTTGTTTTTAATTCCGATGCAATTTCTGTGTTTCATCGACAATAAGAAGGTCCTAAGGATACAGTAAACCTGAAGTGAAGCATCGGAATCTATAACTAGTGTCACAGAAATGGTTCAAAACATAGTCAGTAGGAAGAGTCGGTCTTCATGTACTTAAGTCGGCATTGTGCCTTTTGTATTTAATTCCGATGCAATTTCTGTGTTTCATCGTCAATAAGAAGGTCCAAGGGATACAGTAAACCTGGAGTGTAGCATCGGAATCTATAACTAGTGTCACAGGAGTGGTTCAAAACAGAGACAGTGAGAAGAGTCGGCATTTAGACCTTTGTATTTAATTCCTATGCAATTACCGTGTTTCATCGTCAATAAGAAGGTCCAAGGGATACAGTAAACCTAAAGTGAAGCATCGGAATCTATAACAAGTGTCACAGGAATGGTTCATAACATAGTCAGTAAGAAGAGTCAGTCTTCTTGTACTTAAGTCGGCATTGTGCCTTTTATATTTAATTCCGATGCAATTTCTGTGTTTCATCGTCAATAACAAGGTCGAAGGGATACAGTAAACCTGGAGTGAAGCATCGGAATCTATAACTAGTGTCAATGGAATGGTTCAAAACATACACAGTAAGAAGAGTCAGTCTTCTTGTACTTAAGTCAGCATTGCGGCTTTTGTATTTAATTCCGGTGCAATTTCTGTGTTTCATCGTCAATAAGAAGGTCCAAGGGATACAGTAAACCTCAAGGGAAGCATCGGAATCTATTACTAGAGTCACAGGAATGGATCAAAACATAATCAGTAGGAAGAGTCGGTCTTCATGTACATAGGTTGGCATTGTGCCTTTTTTATTCATTCCGATGCAATTTCTGTGTTTCATCGTCAATAAGAAGGTCCAAGGGATACAGTAAACCTGAAGTGAAGCATCGGAATCTATAGATAGTGTCACAGGAATGGTTCAAACATAGTCACTAAGAAGAGTCATCTTCTTGTCCTTAAGTCGGCATTGTGCCTTCTGTATTTAATTCCGATGCAATTTCCGTGTTTCATCGTCAATAAGAAGGTCCAAGGGATACAGTAAACCTGGAGCGAAGCATTGGAAACTATAACTAGTGTCACAGGAATGGTTCAAAACATAGACAGTAAGAAGAGTCAGTCTTCTTGTACTTAAGTCGGCATTGTGCATTTTGTATTTAATTCCGATACAATTTCTGTGTTTCATCGTCAATAAGCAGGTCCAAGGGATACAGTAAACCTCAAGTGAAGCATCGGAATCTATAACTAGTGTCACAGGAATGGTTCAAAACATAGTCAGTAGGAAGAGTCGGTCTTCATGTACTTAGGTCGACATTGTGCCTTTTGTATTTAATTCCGATGCAATTACTGTGTTTCATCGTCAATAAGAAGGTCCAAGGGATACAGTAAACCTGAAGTGAAGCATCGGAATCTATAACTAGTGTCACAGGAATGGTTCAAAACATAGTCAGTAGGAAGAGTCAGTCTTCTTGTACTTAAGACGGCATTGTGCTTTTTCTATTTAATTCCGATGCAATTTCTGTGTTTCATCGTCAATAAGAAGGTCCAAGGTATACAGTAAACATGGAGTGAAGCATCGGAATCTATAACTAGTGTCACAGGAATGGTTCCAATCATAGACAGTAGGCAGAGTCCGTCTTCTTGTACTTACGTCGGCATTGTGCCTTTTGTATTTATTTCCGATGCCATTTCTGTGTTTCATCGTCAATAAGAAAGTAGGAGGGATCCAGTAATCCTGAAGTGAAGCATCGGAATGTATAGCTAGTGTCACAGGAATGGTTCAAAACATAGTCAGTAAGAAGAGTCAGTCTTCTTGTCCTTAAGTCGGCAATGTGCCTTTTGTGTTTAATTCCGATGCAATTTCTGTGTTTCATCGTCAATACGAAGGTCCAAGGGATACAGTAAACCTGGAGTGAAGCATCGGAATCTATATCTAGTGTCACAGGAATTTTTCAAAACATAGACAGTAAGAAGAGTCAGTCTTCTTGTACTTAAGTCGGCATAGTGCCTTTGTATTTAATTCCGATGCAATTTCTGTGTTTCATCGTCAATGAGAAGGTCCTAGGGATACAGTAAACCTCAAGTGAAGCTTCGGAATCTATTACTAGTGTCAATGGAATGGTTCAAAACATAGTCAGTAGGAAGAATTAGTCTTCTTGTACTTAAGTCGGCATTGTGCCTTTTCTATTTAATTCCGATGCAATTCTATGTTTCATCGTCAATACGAAGGTCCAAGGGATACAGTAAACCTGAAGTGAAGCATCGGAATCTATAACTAGTGTCACAGGAATTGTTCAAAACATAGACGGTAAGAAAAGTCAGTTGTCTTGTACTTAAGTCGGCATTGTGCCTTTTCTATTTAATTCCGATGCAATTTCTATGTTTCATCGTCAATACGAAGGTCCAAGGGATACAGTAAACCTGAAGTGAAGCATCGGAATCTATAACTAGTGTCACAGGAGTGGTTCAAAGCATAGACAGTAATAAGAGTCGGCATTTAGACTTTTGTATTTAATTCCGATGCAATTACTGTGTTTCATCGTCAATAAGAAGGTCCAAGGGATACAGTAAACCTAAAGTGAAGCATCGGAATCTATAACTAGTGTCACAGGAATGGTTCATAACATAGTCAGTAAGAAGCGTCAGTCTTCTTGTACTTAAGTCGGCATTGTGCCTTTTATATTTAATTCCGATGCAATTTCTGTGTTTCATCGTCAATAACAAGGTCCAAGGGATACAGTAAACCTGAGTGAAGCATCGGAATCTATAACTAGTGTCAATGGAATGTTTCGAAACATACACAGTAAGAACAGTCAGTCTTCTAGTACTTAAGTCGGCATTCCGGCTTTTGTATTTAATTCCGATGCAATTTCAGTGTTTCATCGTCAATAAGAAGGTCCAATGGATACAGTAAACCTCAAGGGAAGCATCGGAATCTATAACTAGAGTCACAGGAATGGTTCAAAACATAGTCAGTAGATAGAGTCGGTCTTCATGTACATAGGTCGGCATTGTGCCTTTTGTATTTCATTCCGATGCAATTTCTGTGTTTCATCGTCAATAAGAAGGTCCAAGGGATACAGTAAACCTGAAGTGAAGTATCGGAATCTATAGATAGTGTCACAGGAATGGTTCAAACATAGTCACTAAGAAGAGTCATCCTCTTGTCCTTAAGTCGGCTTTGTGCCTTCTGTATATAATTCCGATGCAATTTCCGTGTTTCATCGTCAATAAGAAGGTCCAAGGGATACAGTAAACCTGGAGCGAAGCATTGGAAACTATAACTAGTGTCACAGGAATGGTTCAAAACATAGACAGTAAGAAGAGTCAGTCTTCTTGTACTTAAGTCGGCATTGTCCCTTTTGTATTTAATTCCGATTCAATTTCTGTGTTTCATCGTCAATAAGAAGGTCCAAGGGATACAGTAAACCTCAAGTGAAGCATCGGAATCTATAACTAGTGTCACAGGAATGGTTCGAAACATAGTCAGTAGGAAGAGTCGGTCTTCATGTACTTAGGTCGGCATTGTGTCTTTTGTATTTAATTCCGATGCAATTACTGTGTTTCATCGTCAATAAGAAGGTCCAAGGGATACAGTAAACCTGAAGTGAAGCATCGGAAGCTATAACTAGTGTCACAGGAATGGATCAAAACATAGTCAGTAAGAAGAGTCAGTCTTCTTGTACTTAAGTCGGCATTGTGCCTTTTGTATTTAATTCCGATGCAATTTCTGTGTTTCATCGTCAATAAGAAGGTCCAAGGGATGCAGTAAACCTGGAGTGTAGCATCGGAATGTATAACTAGTGTCACAGGAATGGTTCAAAACATAGACAGTAAGAAGAGTCAGTCTTCGTGTACTTAAGTCGGCATTTAGACTTTTGTATTTAATTCCAATGCAATATCTGTGATTCATCGTCAATAAGATGGTCCACGGGATACAGTAAACCTAAAATGAAGAATCGGAATCTATAACTAGTGTCACTGGAATGGTTCAAAACATAGTCAGTAAGATGAGTCACTCTTCTTGTACTTAAATCGGCATTGTGCCTTTTCTATTTAATTCCGATGCAATTTCTGTGTTTCATCGTCAATTACAAGGTCCAAGAGATACAGTAAATATGGAGTGAAGCATAGGAATCTATAACTAGTGTCACAGGAATGGTTCAAAACATAGACAGTAGGAAGAGTCCGTCTTCTTGTACTTACGTCGGCATTGTGCCTTTTGTATTTAATTCCGATGCTATATCTGTGTTTCTCGTCAATAAGAAAGTCAGAGGGATACAGTAATCCTGAAGTGAAGCATCGGAATCTATAGCTAGTGTCACAGGAATGGTTCAAAACATAGTCAGTAAGAAGAATCAGTCTTCTTGTCCTTAAGTCGGCATTGTGCCTTTTGTATTTAATTCCGATGCAATTTCGTCAATACGAAGGTCCAAGGGATACAGTAAACCTGGAGTGAAGCATCGGAATCTATAACTAGTGTCACAGGAATGGTTCACATCATAGACAGTAAGAAGAGTCAGTCTTCGTGTACTTAAGTCGGCATTTTGCCTCTTGTATTTAATTCCGATGCAATTCTGTGTTTCATCGTCAATAAGAAGGTCCAAAGGATACAGTAAACCTGAAGTGAAGCATCGGAATCCATAACTAGTGTCACAGGAATGGTTCAAAAACATAGTCAGTAAGAAGAGTCAGTCTTCTTGTACTTAAGTCGGCATTGTGCCTTTTCTATTTAATTCCGATGCAATTTCTGTGTTTCATCGTCAATAACAAGGTCCAAGGGATACAGTAAACCAGGAGTGAAGCATCGGAATCTATAACTAGTGTCAATGGAATGGTTCAAAACATGGACAGTAAGAAGAGTGAGTCTTCTTGTACTTATGTCGGCATTGTGCCTTTTGTATTTAATTCCGATGCAATTTCTGTGTTTTATCGTCAATAAGAAGGTCAGAGGGATACAGTAAACCTGAAGTGAAGCATCGCAATTTATAGCTAGTGTCACAGGAATGGTTCAAAACATAGTCAGTAAGAAGAGTCAGTCTTCTTGTCTATAAGTCGGCAATGTGCCCTTTGTATTTAATTCGGATGCAATTTCTGTGTTTCATCGTCAATAAGAAGGTCCAAAGGATACAGTAAACCTGAAGTGAAGCATCGGAATCTATAGATAGTGTCACAGGAATGGTTCAAACATAGTCACTAAGAAGAGTCATCTTCTTGTCCTTAAGTCGGCATTGTGCCTTCTGTATTTAATTCCGATGCAATTTCCGTGTTTCATCGTCAATAAGAAGGTCCAAGGGATACAGTAAACCTGGAGCGAAACATTGGAAACTATAACTAGTGTCACAGGAATGGTTCAAAACATAGATAGTAAGAAGAGTCAGTCTACTTGTACTTAAGTC
This sequence comes from Schistocerca piceifrons, assembly GCF_021461385.2. Lineage (NCBI taxonomy): Eukaryota > Metazoa > Arthropoda > Insecta > Orthoptera > Acrididae > Schistocerca > Schistocerca piceifrons. Next base: position 125,968 of record NW_025727377.1, read on the forward strand.
GGCATTGTGCATTTTGTATTTAATTCCGATGCAATTTCTGTGTTTCATCGTCAATAAGAAGGTCCAAGGGATACAGTAAACCTCAAGTGAAGCATCGGAATCTATAACTTGTGTCACAGGAATGGTTCAAAACATAGTCAGTAGGAAGAGTCGGTCTTCATGTACTTAGGTCGACATTGTGCCTTTTGTATTTAATTCCGATGCAATTACTGTGTTTCATCGTCAATAAGAAGGTCCAAGGGATACAGTAAACCTGAAGTGAAGCATCGGAATCTATAACTAGTGTCACAGGAATGGTTCAAAACATAGTCAGTAAGAAGAGTCAGTCTTCTTGTACTTAAGACGGCATTGTGCTTTTTCTATTTAATTCCGATGCAATTTCTGTGTTTCATCGTCAATAACACGGTCCAAGGGATACAGTAAACCTGAAGTGAAGCATCGGAATCTATAACTAGTGTCACAGGAATGGTTCAAAGCATAGACAGTAAGAAGTGTCAGTCTTCTTTTACTTAGGTCGGCATTGTGACTTTTGTATTTAATTCCGATGCAATTTCTGTGTTTCATCGTCACTAAGAAGGTCCAAGGGATACAGTAAACCTCAAGTGAAGCATCGGAATCTATAACTAGTGTCACAGGAATGGTTCAAAACATAGTCAGTAGGAAGAGTCGGTCTTCATGTACTTAAGTCGGCATTGTACCTATTGCATTTAATTCCGATGCAATTTCTGTGTTTCATCGTCAATAAGAAGGTCCAAGGGATACAGTAAACCTGAAGTGAAGCATCGGAATCTATAACTAGTGTCACACTAATGGTTCAAAACAAAGTCAGTAAGAAGAGACAGTCTTCTTGTCCTTAAGTCGGCAATGTGCCTTTTGTGTTTAATTCCGATGCAATTTCTGTGTTTCATCGTCAATAAGAAGGTCCAAGGGATACAGTAAATCTCAAGTGAAGCATCGGAATTTATAGCTAGTGTCACAGGAATGGTTCAAAACATAGTCAGTAAGAAGAGCCAGTCTTCTTGTCCTTAAGTCGGCATTGTGCCCTTTGTATTTAATTCCGATGCAATTTCTGTGTATCATCGTCAATAAGAAGGTCCAAGGGATAAAGTAAACCTGGAGTGAAGCATCGGAATCTATATCTAGTGTCACAGGAATTTTTCAAAAGATAGACAGTAAGAAGAGTCAGTCTTCTTGTACTTAAGTCGGCATTGTGCCTTTGTATTTAATTCCGATGCAATTTCTGTGTTTCATCGTCAATGAGAAGGTCCTAGGGATACAGTAAACCTCAAGTGAAGCTTCGGAATCTATTACTAGTGTCAATGGAAAGGTTCAAAACATAGTCAGTAGGAAGAATTAGTCTTCTTGTACTTAAGTCGGCATTGTGCCTTTTCTATTTAATTCCGATGCAATTCTATGTTTCATCGTCAATAAGAAGGTCCAAGGGATACAGTAAACCTGAAGTGAAGCATCGGAATCTATAACTAGTGTCACAGGAATTGTTCAAAACATAGACGGTAAGAAAAGTTAGTTGTCTTGTACTTAAGTCGGCATTGTGCCTTTTCTATTTAATTCCGATGCAATTTCTATGTTTCATCGTCAATAAGAAGGTCCAAGGGATACAGTAAACCTGAAGTGAAGCATCGGAATCTATAACTAGTGTCACAGGAGTGGTTCAAAACATAGACAGTAATAAGAATCGGCATTTAGACTTTTGTATTTAATTCCGATGCAATTACTGTGTTTCATCGTCAATAAGAAGGTCCAAGGGATACAGTAAACCTAAAGTGAAGCATCGGAATCTATAACTAGTGTCACAGGAATGGTTCATAACATAGTCAGTAAGAAGAGTCAGTCTTCTTGTACTTAAGTCGGCATTGTGCCTTTTATATTTAATTCCGATGCAATTTCTGTGTTTCATCGTCAATAACAAGGTCCAAGGGATACAGTAAACCTGGAGTGAAGCATCGGAATCTACAACTAGTGTCAATGGAATGGTTCAAAACATACACAGTAAGAACAGTAAGTCTTCTTGTACTTAAGTCGGCATTGCGGCTTTTGTATTTAATTCCGATGCAATTTCAGTGTTTCATCGTCAATAAGAAGGTCCAAGGGATACAGTAAACCTCAAGGGAAGCATCGGAATCTATAACTAGAGTCACAGGAATGGTTCAAAACATAGTCAGTAGGAAGAGTCGGTCTTCATGTACATAGGTCGGCATTGTGCCTTTTGTATTTCATTCCGATGCAATTTCTGTGTTTCATCGTCAATAAGAAGGTCCAAGTGATACAGTAAACCTGAAGTGAAGCATCGGAATCTATAGATAGTGTCACAGGAATGGTTCAAACATAGTCACTAAGAAGAGTCATCCTCTTGTCCTTAAGTCGGCTTTGTGCCTTCTGTATTTCATTCCGATGCAATTTCCGTGTTTCATCGTCAATAAGAAGGTCCAAGGGATACAGTAAACCTGGAGCGATGCATTGGAAACTATAACTAGTGTCACAGGAATGGTTCAAAACATAGACAGTAGGAAGAGTCGGTCTTCATGTACTTAGGTCGGCATTGTGACTTTTGTATTTAATTCCGATGCAATTACTGTGTTTCATCGTCAATAAGAAGGTCCAAGGGATACAGTAAACCTGAAGTGAAGCACCGGAATCTATAACTAGTGTCACAGGAATGGATCAAAACATAGCCAGTAAGAAGAGTCAGTCTTCTTGTACTTAAGTCGGCATTGTGCCTTTTGTATTTAATTCCGATGCAATTTCTGTGTCTCATCGTCAATAAGAAGGTCCAAGGGATGCAGTAAACCTGGAGTGTAGCATCGGAATCTATAGATAGTGTCACAGGAATGGTTCAAACATAGTCACTAAGAAGAGTCATCCTCTTGTCCTTAAGTCGGCTTTGTGCCTTCTGTATTTAATTCCGATGCAATTTCCGTGTTTCATCGTCAATAAGAAGGTCCAAGGGATACAGTAAACATGGAGTGAAGCATAGGAATCTATAACTAGTGTCACAGGAATGGTTCAAAACATAGACAGTAGGAAGAGTCCGTCTTCTTGTACTTACGTCGGCATTGTGCCTTTTGTATTTAATTCCGATGCTATATCTGTGTTTCATCGTCAATAAGAAAGTCAGAGGGATACAGTAATCCTGAAGTGAAGGATCGGAATCTATAGCTAGTGTCACAGGAATGGTTCAAAACATAGTCAGTAAGAAGAATCAGTCTTCTTGTCCTTAAGTCGGCATTGTGCTTTTTGTATTTAATTCCGATGCAATTTCGTCAATACGAAGGTCCAAGGGATACAGTAAACCTGGAGTGAAGCATCGGAATCTATAACTAGTGTCACAGGAATGGTTCACATCATAGACAGTAAGAAGAGTCAGTCTTCGTGTACTTAAGTCGGCATTTTGCCTCTTGTATTTAATTCCGATGCAATTCTGTGTTTCAACGTCAATAAGAAGGTCCAAGGGATACAGTAAACCTGAAGTGAAGCATCGGAATCTATAACTAGTGTCACAGGAATGGTTCAATACATAGTCAGTAAGAAGAGTCAGTCTTCCCTTACTTAAGTCGGCATTGTGCCTCTTCTATTTAATTCCGATGCAATTTCTGTGTTTCATCGTCAATAACAAGGTCCAAGGGATACAGTAAACCAGGAGTGAAGCATCGGAATCTATAACTAGTGTCAATGGAATGGTTCAAAACATGGACAGTAAGAAGAGTGAGTCTTCTTGTACTTATGTCGGCATTGTGCCTTTTGTATTTAATTCCGATGCAATTTCTGTGTTTTATCGTCAATAAGAAGGTCAGACTGATACAGTAAACCTGAAGTGAAGCATCGTAATTTATAGCTAGTGTCACAGGAATGGTTCAAAACATAGTCAGTAAGAAGAGTCAGTCTTCTTGTCTTTAAGTCGGCATTGTGCCCTTTGTATTTTATTCCGATGCAATTTCTGTGTTTCATCGTCAATAAGAAGGTCCAAGGGATACAGTAAACCTGGAGTGAAGCATCGGAATCTATATCTAGTGTCACAGGAATGGTTCAAAACATTGACAGTAAGAAGATTCAGTCTTCTTGTACTTAAGTCGGCATTGTGCCTTTGTATTTAATTCCGATGCCATTTCTGTGTTTCATCGTCAATGAGAAGGTCCTAGGGGTACAGTAAACCTCAAGTGAAGCTTCGGAATCTATTACTAGTGTCAATGGAATGGTTCAAAACATAGTCAGTAGGAAGAATTAGTCTTCTTGTACTTAAGTCGGCATTGTCCCTTTTGTATTTAATTCCTATGCAATTTCTGTGTTTCATCGTCAATAATTGGGTCTGAGGGATACATTAAACCTGAAGTGAAACATCGGAATCCAAAACTAGTGTCACAGGAATGGTCCAAAACATAGACAGTACGAAGAGTCAGTCTTCTTGTACGTAAGTCGGCATTGTGCCCTTTGTATTTAATTCCGATGCAATTTCTGTCTTTCATCGTCAATAAGAAGGTCCAAGGGATACAGTAAACCTGGAGTGAAGCATCGGAATCTATAACTAGTGTCACAGTAATGGTTCAAAACATAGACAGTAAGAAGAGTCAGTCTTCTTGTACTGAATTCGCGTTGTGCCTTTTGTATTTAATTCCGATGCAATATCTGTGTTTCATCGGCAATAAGAAGGTCCAAGGGATACAGTATACCTCAAGTGATGAATCGGAATCTATAACTAGTGTCACAGGAATGTTTCAAGACATAGTCAGTAGGAAGAGTCGGTCTTCTTGTACTTAAGACGGCACTGTGCCTTTTGTATTTAATTCCGATGCAATTTCCGAGTTTCATCTTCAATAAGGAGGTCCAAGGCATACAATAAACCTGAAGTGATGCATCGGAATTTATAACGAGTGTCACAGGAATGGTTCAAAATATAGACAGTGGGAAGAGTCAGTCTTCTTGTACTTAAGTCGGCATTGTGCCTTTTGTATTTAATTCCGATGCAATTTCTGTGTTTCAACGTCAATGAGAAGGTCCAAGGTATACAGTAAACCAGAAGTGAAGCATCGGAATCAGTGTCACAGTTATGGTTCAAAACCAAGTCTGTAAGAAGAGGCATTCTTCTTGTTCATAAGTCGGCATTGCGCCTTTTGTATTTAATTCGGATGCAATTTCTGTGTTTCAACGTCAATGAGAAGGTCCAAGGGATACAGTAAACCAGAAGTGAAGCATCGGAATCAGTGTCACAGTTATGGTTCAAAACCAAGTCAGTAAGAAGAGTCATCTTCTTGTCCTTAAGTCGGCATTGTGCCTTCTGTATTTAATTCCAATGCAATTTCTGTGTTTCATCGTCAATAAGAAGGTCCAAGGGATACAGTAAACCTCAAGTCAAGCATCGGAATCTATAACTAGTGTCACAGGAATGGTTCCAAACATAGTCAGTAGGAAGAGTCGGTCTTCATGTACTTAGGTCGGCATTGTGCCTTTTGTATTTAATTCCGATGCAATTACTGTGTTTCATCGTCAATAAGAAGGTCCAAGGGATACAGTAAACCTGAAGTGAAGCATCGGAATCTATAACTAGCGTCACAGGAATGGTTCAATACATAGTCAGTAAGAAGAGTCAGTCTTCCCTTACTTAAGTCGGCATTGTGCCTTTTCTATTTAATTCCGATGCAATTTCTGTGTTTCATCGTCAATAACAAGGTCCATGGGATACAGTAAACCAGGAGTGAAGCATCGGAATCTATAACTAGTGTCAATGGAATGGTTCAAAACATGGACAGTAAGAAGAGTGAGTCTTCTTGTACTTATGTCGTCATTGTGCCTTTTGTATTTAATTCCGATGCAATTTCTGTGTTTTATCGTCAATAAGAAGGTCAGAGGGATACAGTAAACCTGAAGTGAAGCATCGCAATTTATAGCTAGTGTCACAGGAATGGTTCAAAACATAGTCAGTAAGAAGAGTCAGTCTTCTTGTCTTTAAGTCGGCATTGTGCCCTTTGTATTTAATTCCGATGCAATTTCTGTGTTTCATCGTCAATAAGAAGGTCCAAGGGATACAGTAAACCTGGAGTGAAGCATCGGAATCTATATCTAGTGTCACAGGAATGGTTCAAAACATAGACAGTAAGAAGATTCAGTCTTCTTGTACTTAAGTCGGCATTGTGCCTTTGTATTTAATTCCGATGCCATTTCTGTGTTTCATCGTCAATGAGAAGGTCCTAGGGGTACAGTAAACCTCAAGTGAAGCTTCGGAATCTATTACTAGTGTCAATGGAATGGTTCAAAACATAGTCAGTAGGAAGAATTAGTCTTCTTGTACTTAAGTCGGCATTGTCCCTTTTGTATTTAATTCCTATGCAATTTCTGTGTTTCATCGTCAATAAGAGGGTCTGAGGGATACATTAAACCTGAAGTGAAACATCGGAATCCAAAACTAGTGTCACAGGAATGGTCCAAAACATAGACAGTACGAAGAGTCAGTCTTCTTGTACGTAAGTCGGCATTGTGCCCTTTGTATTTAATTCCGATGCAATTTCTGTCTTTCATCGTCAATAAGAAGGTCCATGGGATACAGTAAACCTGGAGTGAAGCATCGGAATCTATAACTAGTGTCACAGTAATGGTTCAAAACATAGACAGTAAGAAGAGTCAGTCTTCTTGTACTGAAGTCGCGTTGTGCCTTTTGTATTTAATTCCGATGCAATATCTGTGTTTCATCGGCAATAAGAAGGTCCAAGGGATACAGTATACCTCAAGTGATGAATCGGAATCTATAACTAGTGTCACAGGAATGGTTCAAGACATAGTCAGTAGGAAGAGTCGGTCTTCTTGTACTTAAGACGGCACTGTGCCTTTTGTATTTAATTGCGATCCAATTTCCGAGTTTCATCGTCAATAAGGAGGTCCAAGGCATACAATAAACCTGAAGTGAAGCATCGGAATTTATAACGTGTGTCACAGGAATGGTTCAAAAAATAGGCTGTGGGAAGAGTCAGTCTTCTTGTACTTAAGTCGGCATTGTGCCTTTTGTATTTAATTCCGATGCAATTTCTGTGTTTCATCGTCAATAAGAAGGTCCAAGCGATACAGTAAACCAGAAGTGAAGCATCGGAATCAGTGTCACAGTTATGGTTCAAAACCAAGTCTGTAAGAAGAGGCATTCTTCTTGTCCATAAGTCGGCATTGCGCCTTTTGTATTTAATTCCGATGCAATTTCTGTGTTTCAACGTCAATGAGAAGGTCCAAGGGATACAGTAAACCAGATGTGAAGCATCGGAATGAGTGTCACAGTTATGGTTCAAAACCAAGTCAGTAAGAAGAGTCATCTTCTTGTCCTTAAGGCGGCATTGTGCCTTCTGTATTTAATTCCGATGCAATTTCTGTGTTTCATCGTCAATAAGAAGGTCCAAGCGATACAGTAAACCTCAAGTGATGCATCGGAATCTATAACTAGTGTCACAGGAATGGTTCAAAACATAGTCAGTAGGAAGAGTCGGTCTTCATGTACTTAAGTCGGCATTGTGCCTTTTGTATTTAATTCCGATTCAATTACTGTGTTTCATCGTCAATAAGAAGGTCCAAGGGATACAGTAAACCTGAAGTGAAGCATCGGAATCTATAACTAGCGTCACAGGAATGGTTCAAAACATAGTCAGTAAGAAGAGTCAGTCTTCTTGTACTTAAGACGTCATTGTGCTTTTTCTATTTAATTCCGATGCAATTTCTGTGTTTCATCGTCAATAACAAGGTCCAAAGGATACACTAAACCTGGAGTGAAGCATCGGAATCTATAACTAGTGTCACAGGAATGGTTCAAAGCATAGACAGTAAGAAGTGTCAGTCTTCTTTTACTTAGGTCGGCATTGTGCCTTTTGTATTTAATTCCGATGCAATTTCTGTGTTTCATCGTCACTAAGAAGGTCCAAGGGAAACAGTAAACCTCAAGTGAAGCATCGGAATCTATAACTAGTGTCACAGGAATGGTTCAAAACATAGTCAGTAGGAAGAGTCGGTCTTCATGTACTTAAGTCGGCATTGTGCCTATTGTATTTAATTCCGATGCAATTTCTGTGTTGCATCGTCAATAAGAAGGTCCAAGGGATACAGTAAACCTGAAGTGAAGCATCGGAATTTATAACTAGTGTCACACTAATGGTTCAAAACATAGACAGTAAGAAGAGTCAGTCTTCGTGTACTTAAGTCGGCATTTAGACTTTTGTATTTAATTCCAATGCAATTTCTGTGATTCATCGTCAATAAGATTGTCCACGGGATACAGTAAACCTAAAATGAAGCATCGGAATCTATAACTAGTGTCACTGGAATGGTTCAAAACATAGTCAGTAAGATGAGTCACTCTTCTTGTACTTAAATCGGCATTGTGCCTTTTCTATTTAATTCCGATGCAATTTCTGTGTTTCATCGTCAATAACAAAGTCCAAGGGATACAGTAAACATGGAGTGAAGCATCGGAATCTATAACTAGTGTCACAGGAATGGTTCAAAACATGGACAGTAGGAAGAGTCCGTCTTCTTGTACTTACGTCGGCATTGTGCCTTTTGTATTTAATTCCGATGCCATTTCTGTGTTTCATCGTCAATAAGAAAGTCAGAGGGATACAGTAATCCTGAAGTGAAGCATCGGAATCTATAGCTAGTGTCACAGGAATGGTTAAAAGCATAGTCAGTAAGAAGAGTCAGTCTTCTTGTCCTTAAGTCGGCATTGTGCCATTTGTATCTAATTCCGATGCAATTTCTGTGTTTCATCGTCAATACGAAGGTCCAAGGGATACAGTAAATCTGGAGTGAAGCATCGGAACCTATAACTAGTGTCACAGGAATGGTTCACATCATAGACAGTAAGAAGAGTCAGTCTTCGTGTACTTAAGTCGGCATTTTGCCTCTTGTATTTAATTCCGATGCAATTCTGTGTTTCATCGTCAATAAGAAGGTCCAAGGGATACAGTAAACCTGAAGTGAAGCATCGGAAACTATAACTAGTGTCACAGGAATGGTTCAAAACATAGTCAGTAAGAAGAGTCAGTCTTCCCTTACTTAAGTCGGCATTGTGCCTTTTCTATTTAATTCCGATGCAATTTCTGTGTTTCATCGTCAATAACAAGGTCCAAGGGATACAGTAAACCAGGAGTGAAGCCTCGGAATCCATAACTAGTGTCAATGGAATGGTTCAAAACATGGACAGTAAGAAGAGCAGTCTTCTTGTACTTATGTCGGCATTGTGCCTTTTGTATTTAATTCCGATGCAATATCTGTGTTTTATCGTCAATAAGAAGGTCAGAGGGATACAGTAAACCTGAAGTGAAGCATCGGAATTTATAGCTAGTGTCACAGGAATGGTTCAAAACATAGTCAGCAAGAAGAGTCAGTCTTCTTGTCGTTAAGTCGGCATTGTGCACTTTGTATTTAATTCCGATGCAATTTCTGTGTTTCATCGTCAATAAGAAGGTCCAAGGGATACAGTAAACCTGGAGTAAAGCATCGGAATCTATATCTAGTGTCACAGGAATGGTTCAAAACATAGACAGTAAGAAGAGTCAGTCTTCTTGTACTTAAGTCGGCATTGTGCCTTTGTATTTAATTCCGATGCAATTTCTGTGTTTCATCTTCAATGAGAAGGTCCTAGGGGTACAGTAAACCTCAAGTGAAGCTTCGGAATCTATTACTAGTGTCAATGGAATGGTTCAAAACATAGTCAGTAGGAAGAATTAGTCTTCTTGTACTTAAGTCGGCATTGTGCCTTTTCTATTTAATTACGACGCAATTTCTATGTTTCATCGTCAATAAGAAGGTCCAAGGGATACAGTAAACCTGAAGTGAAGCATCGGAATCTATAACTAGTATCACAGGAATTGTTCAAAACATAGACGGTAAGAAAAGTCAGTTGTCGTGTACTTAAGTCGGCATTGTGCCTTTTCTATTTAATTCCGATGCAATTTCTGTGTTTCATCGTCAATAAGAAGGTCCAAGGGATACAGTAAACCTGGAGTGAAGCATCGGAATCTATAACTAGTGTCACAGGAGTGGTTCAAAACATAGACAGTAGGTAGAGTCAGTCTTCTTGTACTTAAGGCGGCATTGTGCCTTTCGTATTTAATTCCGATGCCATTTCTCTGTTTCATCTGCAATAAGCTCAGAGGGATACGGTAAACCTGAAGTGAAGCATCGGGATCTATAACTAGTGTCACAGGAATGGTTCAAAACATAGACAGTAGGAGGAGTCAGTCTTCTTGTACTTAAGTCAACATTGTGCCTTTTGTATTTAATTCCTATGCAATTTCTGTGTTTCATCGTCAATAAGAAGGTCTGAGGGATACATTAAACCTGAAGTGAAGCATCGGAATCCAAAACTAGTGTCACAGGAATGGTCCAAAACATAGTCAGTAGGAAGAGTCGGTCTTCTTGTACTTAAGTCGGCACTGTGCCTTTTGTATTTAATTCCGATGCAATTTCTGAGTTTCATCGTCAATAAGGAGGTCCAAGGGATACAATAAACCTGAAGTGAAGCATCGGAATCTATATCGAGTGTCACAGGAATGGTTCAAAAAATAGACAGTGGGAAGAGTCAGTCTTCTTGTACTTAAGTCGGCATTGTGCCTTTTGTATTTAATGCCGATGCAATTTCTGTGTTTCATCGTCAATAAGAAGGTCCAAGGGATACAGTAAACCTGGAGTGTAGCATCGGAATCTATAACTAGTGTCACAGGAATGGTTCAAAACATAGACAGTAAGAAGCGCCAGTCTTCGTGTAGTTAAGTCGGCATTTAGACTTTTGTATTTAATTCCGATGCAATTTCTGTGATTCATCGTCAGTAAGAAGGTCCAAGGGATACAGTAAACCGAAAGTGAAGCATCGGAATCTATAACTAGTGTCACAGGAATGGCTCTAAACATAGTCAGTAAGAAGAGTCACTCTTCTTGTACTTAAATCGGCATTGTGCCTTTTCTATTTAATTCCGATGCAATATCTGTGTTTCATCGTCAATAACAAGGTCCAAGGGATACAGTAAACATGGAGTGAAGCATCGGAATCTATAACTAGTATCACAGGAATGGTTCAAAACATAGACAGTAGGAAGAGTCAGTCTTCTTGTACTTAAGTGGGCATTGTGCCTTTTGTATTTAAATCCGATGCCATTTCTGTGTTTCATCGTCAATAAGAAAGTCAGAGGGATACAGTAAACCTGAAGTGAAGCATCGGAATCTATAGATAGTGTCACAGGAATGGTTAAAAGCATAGTCAGTAAGAAGAGTCAGTCTTCTTGTTCTTAAGTTGGTAGTGTGCCTTTTGTATTTAATTCCGATGCAATTTCTGTGTTTCATCGTCAATACGAAGGTCCAAGGGATACAGTAAATTTGGAGTGAAGCATCTGAATCTATAACTAGTGTCACAGGAATGGTTCAAAACATAGTCAGTAAGAAGAGTCAGTCTTCTTGTACTTAAGTCGGCATTGTGCATTTTCTATTTAATTCCGATGCAATTTCTGTGTTTCATCGTTAATAACTAGGTCCAAGGGATACAGTAAACCAGGAGTGAAGCATCGGAATCCATAACTAGTGTCAATGGAATGGTTCAGAACATAGACAGTAAGAAGAGTCAGTCTTCTTGTACTTATGTCGGCATTGTGCCTTTTGTATTTAATTCCGATGCAATTTCTGTGTTTTATCGTCAATAAGAAGGTCAGAGGGATACAGTAAACCTGAAGTGAAGCATCGGAATCTATAGCTAGTGTCACAGGACTGGTTCAAAGCATAGTCAGTAAGAAAAGTCAGTCTTCTTGTCCTTAAGTCGGCATTGTGAACTTTGTATTTAATTCCGATGCAATTTCTGTGTTTCATCGTCAATAAGAAGGTCCAAGGGATACAGTAAACCTGGAGTGAAGCATCGGAATCTATATCTAGTGTCACAGGAATGGTTCAAAACATAGACAGTAAGAAGAGTCAGTCTTCATGTACTTAAGTCGGCATTGTGCCTTTGTATTTAATTCCGATGCAATTTCTGTGTTTCATCGTCAATGAGAAGGTCCAAGCGATAAAGTAAACCGCAAGAGAAGCTTCGGAATCTGTTACTAGTGTCAATGGAATGGTTCAAAACATAGTCAGTAGGAAGAGTCGGTCTTTATGTACTTATGTCTTCATTGTGGCTTTTGTATTTAATTCCGATGCGATTTCTGTGTTTCATCGTCAATAACAAGGTCCAAGGGATACAGTATACCTGAAGTGAAGCATCGGAATCTATAATTACTGTCACAGGAATGGTTCAAAACATAGTCAGTAAAAAGAGTCAGTCTTCTTGTACTTAAGTCGGCATTGTGCTATTTCTATTTAATTCCGATGCAATTTCTGTCTTTCATCGTCAATAACAGGGTCCAAGGGATACAGTAAACCTGGAGTGAGGCACCGGAATCTATAACTAGTGTCACAGGAATGGTTCAAAACAATGACAGTAGGAAGAGTCAGTCTTCTTGTACTTAAGTCGGCATTGTGCCTTTTGTAATTAATTCCGATGCAATTTCTGTGTTTCATCGTCAATAAGAAGGTCCAAGGGATACAGTAAACCTGAAGTGAAGCATCGGAATCTATCGCGAGTGTCACAGGAATGGTTCAAAACATAGACAGTGGGAAGACTCAGTCTTCTTGTACTTAAGTCGGCATTGTGCCTTTTGTGTTTAATTCCGATGCAATTTCTGTGTTTCATCGTCAATGAGAAGGTCCAAGGGATACAGTAAACCTGAAGTTAAGCATCGCAATCTATAACTACTGTCACAGTTATGGTTCAAAACCATGTCAGTAAGAAGAGTCATTCTTCTTGTCCTTAAATCGGCATTGCGCCTTTTGTATTTAATTCCGATGCAATTACTGTGTTTCATCGTCAATAAGAAGGTCCAAGGGATTCAGTAAACCTGGATTGTAGCATCGGAATCTATAACTAGTGTCACAGGAATGGTTCAAATCATAGACGGTAAGAAGAGTCAGTTTTCGTGTACTTAAGTCGGCATTTTGCCGTTTGTATTTAATTCCAATGCAATTTCTGTGTTTCATCGTCAATAAGAAGGTCCAAGGGATACAGTATACCTGAAGTGATGAATCGGAATCTATAACTAGTGTCACAGGAATGGTTCAAGACATAGTCAGTAGGAAGAGTCGGTCTTCTTGTACTTAAGTCGGCACTGTGCCTTTTGTATTTAATTCCAATGCAATTTCTGAGTTTCATCGTCAATAAGGAGGTCCAAGGGATACAATAAACCTGAAGTGAAGCATCGGAATCTATAACGAGTGTCACAGGAATGTTTAAAAAAATAGACAGTGGGAAGAGTCAGTATTCTTGTACTTAAGTCGGCATTGTGCCTTTTGTATTTAATTCCGATGCAATTTCTGTGTTTCAACGTCAATGAGAAGGTCCAAGGGATACAGTAAACCAGAAGTGAAGCATCGGAATCAGTGTCACAGTTATGGTTCAAAACCAAGTCAGTAAGAAGAGGCATTCTTCTTGTCCATAAGTCGGCATTGCGCCATTTGTATTTAATTCCGATCCTATTTCTGTGTTTCATCGTCAATAAGAAAGTCCAAGGGATACAGCAAACCTGGAGTGTAACATCGGAATCTATAACTAGTGTCACAGGAATCGTTCAAATCATAGACAGTAAGAAGAGCCAGTCTTCGTGTACTTAAGTCGGCATTTAGACTTTTGTATTTAATTCCGATGCAAATTCTGTGATTCATCGTCAGTAAGAAGGTCCAAGGGATACAGTAAACCTAAAGTGAAGCATCGGAATCTATAACTAGTGTCACAGGAATGGTTCAAAACATAGTCAGTAAGAAGAGTCAGTCTTCTTGTACTTAAGTCGGCATTGTGAGTTTTCTATTTAATTCCGATGCAATTTCTGTGTTTCATCGTTAATAACAAGGTCCAAGGAATACAGTAAACCAGGAGTGAAGCATCGGAATCCATAACTAGTGTCAATGGAATGGTTCAAAACATAGACAGTAAGAAGAGTCAGTCTTCTTGTACTTATGTCGGCATTGTGCCTTTTGTATTTAATTCCGATGCAATTTCTGTGTTTTATCGTCAATAAGAAGGTCAGAGGGATATAGTAAACCTGAAGTGAAGCATCGGAATCTATAGCTAGTGTCACAGGACTGGTTCAAAGCATAGTCAGTAAGAGGAGTCAGTCTTCTTGTACTTAAGTCGGCATTGTGCCCTTTGTATTTAATTCCGATGCAATTTCTGTGTTTCATCGTCAATAAGAAGGTCCAAGGGATAAAGTAAACCTGGAGTGAAGCATCGGAATCTATATCTAGTGTCACAGGAATGGTTCAAAACATAGACAGTAAAAGAGCAGTCTTCATGTACTTAAGTCGGCATTGTGCCTTTGTATTTAATTCCGATGCAATTTCTGTGTTTCATCGTCAATGAGAAGGTCCAAGCGATAAAGTAAACCTCAGGTGAAGCTTCGGAATCTATTACTAGTGTCAATGGAATGGTTCAAAACATACTCAGAAGGAAGAATCAGTCTTCTTGTACTTAAGTCGGCATTGTGCCTTTTGTATTTAATTCCGATGCAATTTCTATGTTTCATCGTCAATAAGAAGGTCCAAGGGATACTGTAAACCTGAAGTGAATCATCGGAACCTATAACTAGTGTCACAGGAATTGCTCAAAACATAGACGGTAAGAAAAGTCAGTCGTCTTGTACTTAAGGCGGCATTGTGCCTTTTCTATTTAACTCCGATGCAATTTCTGTGTTTCATCGTCAACAAGAAGGTCAGAGGGTTACAGTAAACCTGAAGTGAAGCATCGAAATCCAAAACTAGTATCACAGGAATGGTCCATAACAAAGACAGTAGGAAGAGTCAGTCTTCGTGTACGTAAGTCGGCATTGTGCCTTTTGTATTTAATTCCGATGCAATTTCTGTGTTTCATCGTCAATATGAAGGTCCAAGGGATACAGTAAACCTCAAGTGAAGCATCGGAATCTATAAGTAGTGTCACAGGAATGGTTCAAAACATAGTAATTAGGAAGAGTCGGTCTTCAAGTACTTAAGTCGGCACTGTGCCTTTTGTATTTAATTCCGATGCAATTTCTGTGTTTCATCGTCAATAAGAAGGTACAAGGGATACAGTAAACCTGAAGTGAAGCATCGGAAACTATAACGAGTGTCACACGAATCGTTCAAAACATAGACAGTGGGGAGAGTCAGTCTTCTTGTACTTAAGTCGGCATTGTGCCTTTGTATTTAATTCCGATGCAATTTCTGTGTTTCATCGTCAATGAGAAGGTCCAAGCGATAAAGTAAACCTCAAGTGAAGCTTCGGAATCTATTACTAGTGTCAATGGAATGGTTCAAAACATACTCAGTAGGAAGAATCAGTCTTCTTGTACTTAAGTCGGCATTGTGCCTTTTGTATTTAATTCCGATGCAATTTCTATGTTTCATCGTCAATAAGAAGGTCCAAGGGATACTGTAAACCTGAAGGGAAGCATCGAAATCCAAAACTAGTGTCACAGGAATGGTCCATAACAAAGACAGTAGGAAGAGTCAGTCTTCGTGTACGTAAGTCGGCATTGTGCCTTTTGTATTTAATTCCGATGCAATTTCTGTGTTTCATCGTCAATAAGAAGGTCCAAGGGATACAGTAAACCTCAAGTGAAGCATCGGAATCTATAAGTAGTGTCACAGGAATGGTTCAAAACATAGTAATTAGGAAGAGTCGGTCTTCAAGTACTTAAGTCGGCACTGTGCCTTTTGTATTTAATTCCGATGCAATTTCTGTGTTTCATCGTCAACAAGAAGGTCAGAGGGATACAGTAAACCTGAAGTGAAGCATCGAAATCCAAAACTAGTGTCACAGGAATGGTCCATAACAAAGACAGTAGGAAGAGTCAGTCTTCGTGTACGTAAGTCGGCATTGTGCCTTTTGTATTTAATTCCGATGCAATTTCTGTGTATCATCGTCAATAAGAAGGACCAAGGGATACAGTAAACCTCAAGTGAAGCATCGGAATCTATAAGTAGTGTCACAGGAATGGTTCAAAACATAGTAATTAGGAAGAGTCGGTCTTCAAGTACTTAAGTCGGCACTGTGCCTTTTGTATTTAATTCCGATGCAATTTCTGTGTTTCATCGTCAATAAGAAGGTACAAGGGACAGTAAACCTGAAGTGAAGCATCGGAAACTATAACGAGTGTCACAGGAATCGTTCAAAACATAGACAGTGGGGAGAGTCAGTCTTCTTGTACTTAAGTCGGCATTGTGCCTTTTGTATTTAATTCCGATGCAATTTCTGTGTTTCATCGTCAATGAGAAGGTCCAAGGGATACAGTAAACCTGAAGTGAAGCATCGGAATCTATAACTAGTGTCACAGTTATGGTTCAAAACCAAGTCAGTAAGAAGAGTCATTCTTCTTATCCTTAAGTCGGCATTGTGCCTTTTGTATTAAGTTCCGATGCAATTTCTGTGTTTCATCGTCAATAAGAAGGTCCTAGGGATACAGCAAACCTCAAGTGAAGCATCGGAATCTATAACTAGTGTCACAGGAATGATTCAAAGCATAGTCAGTAGGAAGAGTCGGTCTTCATGTACTTAAGTCGGCTTTGTGCCTTTTGTATTTCATTCCGATGCAATTTCTGTGTTTCATCGTCAATAAGAAGGTCCAAGGGATACAGTAAACCACAAGTGAAGCATCGGAATCTATAACTAGTGTCACAGGAATGGTTCAAAACATAGTCAGTAGGAAGAGTCGGTCTTCATGTACTTAAGTCTTCATTGTGGCTTTTGTATTTAATTCCGATGCAATTTCTGTGTTTCATCGTCAATAACAAGGTCCAAGGGATACAGCAAACCTGAAGTGAAGCATCGGAATCTAAAATTAGTGTCACAGGAATGGTTCAAAACATAGACAGTAAGAAGAGTCAGTCTTCATGTACTTAAGTCGGCATTGTGCCTTTGTATTTAATTCCGATGCAATTTCTGTGTTTCATCGTCAATGAGAAGGTCCAAGCGATAAAGTAAACCTCAAGTGAAGTGTCAATGGAATGGTTCAAAACATACTCAGTAGGAAGAATCAGTCTTCTTGTACTTAAGTCGGCATTGTGCCTTTTGTATTTAATTCCGATGCAATTTCTATGTTTCATCGTCAATAAGAAGGTCCAAGGGATACTGTAAACCTGAAGTGAAGCATCGGAATCTATAACTAGTGTCACAGGAATTGTTCGAAACATAGACGGTAAGAAAAGTCAGTCGTCTTGTACTTAAGGCGGCATTGTGCCTTTTCTATTTAACTCCGATACAATTTCTGTGTTTCATCGTCAAGAAGAAGGTCAGAGGGATACAGTTAACCTGAAGTGAAGCATCGAAATCCAAAACTAGTGTCACAGGAATGGTCCATAACAAAGACAGTAGGAAGAGTCAGTCTTCGTGTACGTAAGTCGGCATTGTGCCTTTTGTATTTAATTCCGATGCAATTTCTGTGTTTCATCGTCAATAAGAAGGTCCAAGGGATACAGTAAACCTCAAGTGAAGCATCGGAATCTATAAGTAGTGTCACAGGAATGGTTCAAAACATAGTAATTAGGAGGAGTCGGTCTTCAAGTACTTAAGTCGGCACTGTGCCTTTTGTATTTAATTCCGATGCAATTTCTGTGTTTCATCGTCAATAAGAAGGTACAAGGGATACAGTAAAACTGAAGTGAAGCATCGGAAACTATAACGAGTGTCACAGGAATCGTTCAAAACATAGACAGTGGGGAGAGTCAGTCTTCTTGTACTTAAGTCGGCATTGTGCCTTTTGTATTTAATTCCGATGCAATTTCTGTGTTTCATCGTCAATGAGAAGGTCCAAGGGATACAGTAAACCTGAAGTGAAGCAACGGAATCTATAACTAGTGTCACAGTTATGGTTCAAAGCCAAGTCAGTAAGAAGAGTCATTCTTCTTATCCTTAAGTCGGCATTGTGCTTTTGTATTTAATTCCGATGCAATTTCTGTGTTTCATCGTCAATAAGAAGGTCCAAGGGACACAGTAAACCTCAAGTGAAGCATCGGAATCTATAACTAGTGTCACAGGAATAATTCGAAACATAGTCAGTAAGAAGAGTCAGTCTTCTTTTACTTAAGTCGGCATTCTGCCTTTTGTATTTAATTCCGATGCACTTTCTGTGTTTCATCGTCAATAACAAGGTCCAAGGGATACAGTAAACCTGGAGTGAAGCATCGGAATCTATCACTAGTGTCAATGGAATGGTTCAAAACATAGACAGTAAGAAGTGTCAGTCTTCTTGTACTTAAGTCGGCATTGTGCCTTTTGTATTTAATTCCGATGCAATTTCTGTGTTTCATCGTCAATAAGAAGGTCCTAGGGATACAGTAAACCTCAAGTGAAGCATCGGAATCTATAACTAGTGTCACAGGAATGATTCAAAACATAGTCAGTAGGAAGATTCGGTCTTCATGTACTTAAGTCGGCTTTGTGCCTTTTGTATTTAATTCCGATGCAATTTCTGTGTTTCATCGTCAATAAGAAGGTCCAAGGGATACAGTAAACCACAAGTGAAGCATCGGAATCTATAACTAGTGTCTCAGGAATGGTTCAAAACATAGTCAGTAGGAAGAGTCGGTCTTCATGTACTTAAGTCTTCATTGTGGCTTTTGTATTTAATTCCGATGCAATTTCTGTGTTTCATCGTCAATAACAAGGTCCAAGGGATACAGTAAACCTGAAGTGAAGCATCGGAATCTATAATTAGTGTCACAGGAATGGTTCAAAACATAGACAGTAAGAAGAGTCAGTCTTCATGTACTTAAGTCGGCATTGTGCCTTTGTATTTAATTCCGATGCCATTTCCGTGTTTCATCGTCAATGAGAAGGTCCAAGGGATACAGTAAACCTGAAGTGAAGCAACGGAATCTATAACTAGTGTCACAGTTATGGTTCAAAACCAAATCAGTAAGAAGAGTCATTCTTCTTATCCTTAAGTCGGCATTGTGCTTTTGTATTTAATTCCGATGCAATTTCTGTGTTTCATCGTCAATAAGAAGGTCCAAGGGACACAGTAAACCTCAAGTGAAGCATCGGAATCTATAACTAGTGTCACAGGAATAATTCGAAACATAGTCAGTAAGAAGAGTCAGTCTTCTTTTACTTAAGTCGGCATTCTGCCTTTTGTATTTAATTCCGATGCACTTTCTGTGTTTCATCGTCAATAACAAGGTCCAAGGGATACAGTAAACCTGGAGTGAAGCATCGGAATCTATCACTAGTGTCAATGGAATGGTTCAAAACATAGACAGTAAGAAGAGTCAGTCTTCTTGTACTTAAGTCGGCATTGTGCCTTTTGTATTTAATTCCGATGCAATTTCTGTGTTTCATCGTCAATAAGAAGGTCCTAGGGATACAGTAAACCTCAAGTGAAGCATCGGAATCTATAACTAGTGTCACAGGAATGATTCAAAACATAGTCAGTAGGAAGATTCGGTCTTCATGTACTTAAGTCGGCTTTGTGCCTTTTGTATTTAATTCCGATGCAATTTCTGTGTTTCATCGTCAATAAGAAGGTCCAAGGGATACAGTAAACCACAAGTGAAGCATCGGAATCTATAACTAGTGTCACAGGAATGGTTCAAACATAGTCAGTAGGAAGAGTCGGTCTTCATGTACTTAAGTCTTCATTGTGGCTTTTGTATTTAATTCCGATGCAATTTCTGTGTTTCATCGTCAATAACAAGGTCCAAGGGATACAGTAAACCTGAAGTGAAGCAACGGAATCTATAACTAGTGTCACAGTTATGGTTCAAAACCAAGTCAGTAAGAAGAGTCATTCTTCTTATCCTTAACTCGGCATTGTGCTTTTGTATTTAATTCCGATGCAATTTCTGTGTTTCATCGTCAATAAGAAGGTCCAAGGGACACAGTAAACCTCAAGTGAAGCATCGGAATCTATAACTAGTGTCACAGGAATAATTCGAAACATAGTCAGTAAGAAGAGTCAGTCTTCTTTTACTTAAGTCGGCATTCTGCCTTTTGTATTTAATTCCGATGCACTTTCTGTGTTTCATCGTGAATAACAAGGTCCAAGGGATACAGTAAACCTGGAGTGAAGCATCGGAATCTATCACTAGTGTCAATGGAATGGTTCAAAACATAGACAGTAAGAAGAGTCAGTCTTCTTGTACTTAAGTCGGCATTGTGCCTTTTGTATTTAATTCCGATGCAATTTCTGTGTTTCATCGTCAATAAGAAGGTCCTAGGGATACAGTAAACCTCAAGTGAAGCATCGGAATCTATAACTAGTTTCACAGGAATGATTCAAAACATAGTCAGTAGGAAGATTCGGTCTTCATGTACTTAAGTCGGCTTTGTGCCTTTTGTATTTAATTCCGATGCAATTTCTGTGTTTCATCGTCAATAAGAAGGTCCAAGGGATACAGTAAACCTCAAGTGAAGCATCGGAATCTATAAGTAGTGTCACAGGAATGGTTCAAAACATAGTAATTAGGAAGAGTCGGTCTTCAAGTACTTAAGTCGGCACTGTGCCTTTTGTATTTAATTCCGATGCAATTTCTGTGTTTCATCGTCAACAAGAAGGTCAGAGGGATACAGTAAACCTGAAGTGAAGCATCGAAATCCAAAACTAGTGTCACAGGAATGGTCCATAACAAAGACAGTAGGAAGAGTCAGTCTTCGTGTACGTAAGTCGGCATTGTGCCTTTTGTATTTAATTCCGATGCAATTTCTGTGTATCATCGTCAATAAGAAGGACCAAGGGATACAGTAAACCTCAAGTGAAGCATCGGAATCTATAAGTAGTGTCACAGGAATGGTTCAAAACATAGTAATTAGGAAGAGTCGGTCTTCAAGTACTTAAGTCGGCACTGTGCCTTTTGTATTTAATTCCGATGCAATTTCTGTGTTTCATCGTCAATAAGAAGGTACAAGGGACAGTAAACCTGAAGTGAAGCATCGGAAACTATAACGAGTGTCACAGGAATCGTTCAAAACATAGACAGTGGGGAGAGTCAGTCTTCTTGTACTTAAGTCGGCATTGTGCCTTTTGTATTTAATTCCGATGCAATTTCTGTGTTTCATCGTCAATGAGAAGGTCCAAGGGATACAGTAAACCTGAAGTGAAGCATCGGAATCTATAACTAGTGTCACAGTTATGGTTCAAAACCAAGTCAGTAAGAAGAGTCATTCTTCTTATCCTTAAGTCGGCATTGTGCCTTTTGTATTAAGTTCCGATGCAATTTCTGTGTTTCATCGTCAATAAGAAGGTCCTAGGGATACAGCAAACCTCAAGTGAAGCATCGGAATCTATAACTAGTGTCACAGGAATGATTCAAAGCATAGTCAGTAGGAAGAGTCGGTCTTCATGTACTTAAGTCGGCTTTGTGCCTTTTGTATTTCATTCCGATGCAATTTCTGTGTTTCATCGTCAATAAGAAGGTCCAAGGGATACAGTAAACCACAAGTGAAGCATCGGAATCTATAACTAGTGTCACAGGAATGGTTCAAAACATAGTCAGTAGGAAGAGTCGGTCTTCATGTACTTAAGTCTTCATTGTGGCTTTTGTATTTAATTCCGATGCAATTTCTGTGTTTCATCGTCAATAACAAGGTGCAAGGGATACAGCAAACCTGAAGTGAAGCATCGGAATCTAAAATTAGTGTCACAGGAATGGTTCAAAACATAGACAGTAAGAAGAGTCAGTCTTCATGTACTTAAGTCGGCATTGTGCCTTTGTATTTAATTCCGATGCAATTTCTGTGTTTCATCGTCAATGAGAAGGTCCAAGCGATAAAGTAAACCTCAAGTGAAGTGTCAATGGAATGGTTCAAAACATACTCAGTAGGAAGAATCAGTCTTCTTGTACTTAAGTCGGCATTGTGCCTTTTGTATTTAATTCCGATGCAATTTCTATGTTTCATCGTCAATAAGAAGGTCCAAGGGATACTGTAAACCTGAAGTGAAGCATCGGAATCTATAACTAGTGTCACAGGAATTGTTCAAAACATAGACGGTAAGAAAAGTCAGTCGTCTTGTACTTAAGGCGGCATTGTGCCTTTTCTATTTAACTCCGATACAATTTCTGTGTTTCATCGTCAACAAGAAGGTCAGAGGGATACAGTAAACCTGAAGTGAAGCATCGAAATCCAAAACTAGTGTCACAGGAATGGTCCATAACAAAGACAGTAGGAAGAGTCAGTCTTCGTGTACGTAAGTCGGCATTGTGCCTTTTGTATTTAATTCCGATGCAATTTCTGTGTTTCATCGTCAATAAGAAGGTCCAAGGGATACAGTAAACCTCAAGTGAAGCATCGGAATCTATAAGTAGTGTCACAGGAATGGTTCAAAACATAGTAATTAGGAGGAGTCGGTCTTCAAGTACTTAAGTCGGCACTGTGCCTTTTGTATTTAATTCCGATGCAATTTCTGTGTTTCATCGTCAATAAGAAGGTACAAGGGATACAGTAAAACTGAAGTGAAGCATCGGAAACTATAACGAGTGTCACAGGAATCGTTCAAAACATAGACAGTGGGGAGAGTCAGTCTTCTTGTACTTAAGTCGGCATTGTGCCTTTTGTATTTAATTCCGATGCAATTTCTGTGTTTCATCGTCAATGAGAAGGTCCAAGGGATACAGTAAACCTGAAGTGAAGCAACGGAATCTATAACTAGTGTCACAGTTATGGTTCAAAGCCAAGTCAGTAAGAAGAGTCATTCTTCTTATCCTTAAGTCGGCATTGTGCTTTTGTATTTAATTCCGATGCAATTTCTGTGTTTCATCGTCAATAAGAAGGTCCAAGGGACACAGTAAACCTCAAGTGAAGCATCGGAATCTATAACTAGTGTCACAGGAATAATTCGAAACATAGTCAGTAAGAAGAGTCAGTCTTCTTTTACTTAAGTCGGCATTCTGCCTTTTGTATTTAATTCCGATGCACTTTCTGTGTTTCATCGTCAATAACAAGGTCCAAGGGATACAGTAAACCTGGAGTGAAGCATCGGAATCTATCACTAGTGTCAATGGAATGGTTCAAAACATAGACAGTAAGAAGTGTCAGTCTTCTTGTACTTAAGTCGGCATTGTGCCTTTTGTATTTAATTCCGATGCAATTTCTGTGTTTCATCGTCAATAAGAAGGTCCTAGGGATACAGTAAACCTCAAGTGAAGCATCGGAATCTATAACTAGTGTCACAGGAATGATTCAAAACATAGTCAGTAGGAAGATTCGGTCTTCATGTACTTAAGTCGGCTTTGTGCCTTTTGTATTTAATTCCGATGCAATTTCTGTGTTTCATCGTCAATAAGAAGGTCCAAGGGATACAGTAAACCACAAGTGAAGCATCGGAATCTATAACTAGTGTCTCAGGAATGGTTCAAAACATAGTCAGTAGGAAGAGTCGGTCTTCATGTACTTAAGTCTTCATTGTGGCTTTTGTATTTAATTCCGATGCAATTTCTGTGTTTCATCGTCAATAACAAGGTCCAAGGGATACAGTAAACCTGAAGTGAAGCATCGGAATCTATAATTAGTGTCACAGGAATGGT
The DNA here is from genome assembly GCF_021461385.2 of Schistocerca piceifrons. Lineage (NCBI taxonomy): Eukaryota > Metazoa > Arthropoda > Insecta > Orthoptera > Acrididae > Schistocerca > Schistocerca piceifrons. The sequence continues at coordinate 149,518 of NW_025727377.1, forward strand.
TCAAAACATAGACAGTAAGAAGAGTCAGTCTTCATGTACTTAAGTCGGCATTGTGCCTTTGTATTTAATTCCGATGCAATTTCTGTGTTTCATCGTCAATGAGAAGGTCCAAGGGATACAGTAAACCTGAAGTGAAGCAACGGAATCTATAACTAGTGTCACAGTTATGGTTCAAAACCAAATCAGTAAGAAGAGTCATTCTTCTTATCCTTAAGTCGGCATTGTGCTTTTGTATTTAATTCCGATGCAATTTCTGTGTTTCATCGTCAATAAGAAGGTCCAAGGGACACAGTAAACCTCAAGTGAAGCATCGGAATCTATAACTAGTGTCACAGGAATAATTCGAAACATAGTCAGTAAGAAGAGTCAGTCTTCTTTTACTTAAGTCGGCATTCTGCCTTTTGTATTTAATTCCGATGCACTTTCTGTGTTTCATCGTCAATAACAAGGTCCAAGGGATACAGTAAACCTGGAGTGAAGCATCGGAATCTATCACTAGTGTCAATGGAATGGTTCAAAACATAGACAGTAAGAAGAGTCAGTCTTCTTGTACTTTAATCCCCATTGTGCGTTTTGTATTTAATTAAGATGCAATTTCTGTGTTTCATCGTCAATAAGAAGGTCCTAGGGATACAGTAAACCTCAAGTGAAGCATCGGAATCTATAACTAGTGTCACAGGAATGATTCAAAACATAGTCAGTAGGAAGATTCGGTCTTCATGTACTTAAGTCGGCTTTGTGCCTTTTGTATTTAATTCCGATGCAATTTCTGTGTTTCATCGTCAATAAGAAGGTCCAAGGGATACAGTAAACCACAAGTGAAGCATCGGAATCTATAACTAGTGTCACAGGAATGGTTCAAACATAGTCAGTAGGAAGAGTCGGTCTTCATGTACTTAAGTCTTCATTGTGGCTTTTGTATTTAATTCCGATGCAATTTCTGTGTTTCATCGTCAATAACAAGGTCCAAGGGATACAGTAAACCTGAAGTGAAGCAACGGAATCTATAACTAGTGTCACAGTTATGGTTCAAAACCAAGTCAGTAAGAAGAGTCATTCTTCTTATCCTTAACTCGGCATTGTGCTTTTGTATTTAATTCCGATGCAATTTCTGTGTTTCATCGTCAATAAGAAGGTCCAAGGGACACAGTAAACCTCAAGTGAAGCATCGGAATCTATAACTAGTGTCACAGGAATAATTCGAAACATAGTCAGTAAGAAGAGTCAGTCTTCTTTTACTTAAGTCGGCATTCTGCCTTTTGTATTTAATTCCGATGCACTTTCTGTGTTTCATCGTGAATAACAAGGTCCAAGGGATACAGTAAACCTGGAGTGAAGCATCGGAATCTATCACTAGTGTCAATGGAATGGTTCAAAACATAGACAGTAAGAAGAGTCAGTCTTCTTGTACTTAAGTCGGCATTGTGCCTTTTGTATTTAATTCCGATGCAATTTCTGTGTTTCATCGTCAATAAGAAGGTCCTAGGGATACAGTAAACCTCAAGTGAAGCATCGGAATCTATAACTAGTGTCACAGGAATGATTCAAAACATAGTCAGTAGGAAGATTCGGTCTTCATGTACTTAAGTCGGCTTTGTGCCTTTTGTATTTAATTCCGATGCAATTTCTGTGTTTCATCGTCAATAAGAAGGTCCAAGGGATACAGTAAACCACAAGTGAAGCATCGGAATCTATAACTAGTGTCACAGGAATGGTTCAAAACATAGTCAGTAGGAAGAGTCGGTCTTCATGTACTTAAGTCTTCATTGTGGCTTTTGTATTTAATTCCGATGCAATTTCTGTGTTTCATCGTCAATAACAAGGTCCAAGGGATACAGTAAACCTGAAGTGAAGCATCGGAATCTATAATTAGTGTCACAGGAATGGTTCAAAACATAGACAGTAAGAAGAGTCAGTCTTCATGTACTTAAGTCGGCATTGTGCCTTTGTATTTAATTCCGATGCAATTTCTGTGTTTCATCGTCAATGAGAAGGTCCAAGCGATAAAGTAAACCTCAAGTGAAGCTTCGGAATCTATTACTAGTGTCAATGGAATGGTTCAAAACATACTCAGTAGGAAGAATCAGTCTTCTTGTACTTAAGTCGGCATTGTGCCTTTTGTATTTAATTCCGATGCAATTTCTGTGTTTCATCGTCAATGAGAAGGTCCAAGGGATACAGTAAACCTGAAGTGAAGCATCGGAATCTATAACTAGTGTCACAGCTATGGTTCAAAACCAAGTCAGTAAGAAGAGTCATTCTTCTTATCCTTAAGTCGGCATTGTGCCTTTTGTATTAAGTTCCGATGCAATTTCTGTGTTTCATCGTCAATAAGAAGGTCCTAGGGATACAGCAAACCTCAAGTGAAGCATCGGAATCTATAACTAGTGTCACAGGAATGGTTCAAAACATAGTAATTAGGAAGAGTCGGTCTTCAAGTACTTAAGTCGGCACTGTGCCTTTTGTATTTAATTCCGATGCAATTTCTGTGTTTCATCGTCAATAAGAAGGTACAAGGGACAGTAAACCTGAAGTGAAGCATCGGAAACTATAACGAGTGTCACAGGAATCGTTCAAAACATAGACAGTGGGGAGAGTCAGTCTTCTTGTACTTAAGTCGGCATTGTGCCTTTTGTATTTAATTCCGATGCAATTTCTGTGTTTCATCGTCAATGAGAAGGTCCAAGGGATACAGTAAACCTGAAGTGAAGCATCGGAATCTATAACTAGTGTCACAGTTATGGTTCAAAACCAAGTCAGTAAGAAGAGTCATTCTTCTTATCCTTAAGTCGGCATTGTGCCTTTTGTATTAAGTTCCGATGCAATTTCTGTGTTTCATCGTCAATAAGAAGGTCCTAGGGATACAGCAAACCTCAAGTGAAGCATCGGAATCTATAACTAGTGTCACAGGAATGATTCAAAGCATAGTCAGTAGGAAGAGTCGGTCTTCATGTACTTAAGTCGGCTTTGTGCCTTTTGTATTTCATTCCGATGCAATTTCTGTGTTTCATCGTCAATAAGAAGGTCCAAGGGATACAGTAAACCACAAGTGAAGCATCGGAATCTATAACTAGTGTCACAGGAATGGTTCAAAACATAGTCAGTAGGAAGAGTCGGTCTTCATGTACTTAAGTCTTCATTGTGGCTTTTGTATTTAATTCCGATGCAATTTCTGTGTTTCATCGTCAATAACAAGGTCCAAGGGATACAGCAAACCTGAAGTGAAGCATCGGAATCTAAAATTAGTGTCACAGGAATGGTTCAAAACATAGACAGTAAGAAGAGTCAGTCTTCATGTACTTAAGTCGGCATTGTGCCTTTGTATTTAATTCCGATGCAATTTCTGTGTTTCATCGTCAATGAGAAGGTCCAAGCGATAAAGTAAACCTCAAGTGAAGTGTCAATGGAATGGTTCAAAACATACTCAGTAGGAAGAATCAGTCTTCTTGTACTTAAGTCGGCATTGTGCCTTTTGTATTTAATTCCGATGCAATTTCTATGTTTCATCGTCAATAAGAAGGTCCAAGGGATACTGTAAACCTGAAGTGAAGCATCGGAATCTATAACTAGTGTCACAGGAATTGTTCAAAACATAGACGGTAAGAAAAGTCAGTCGTCTTGTACTTAAGGCGGCATTGTGCCTTTTCTATTTAACTCCGATACAATTTCTGTGTTTCATCGTCAACAAGAAGGTCAGAGGGATACAGTAAACCTGAAGTGAAGCATCGAAATCCAAAACTAGTGTCACAGGAATGGTCCATAACAAAGACAGTAGGAAGAGTCAGTCTTCGTGTACGTAAGTCGGCATTGTGCCTTTTGTATTTAATTCCGATGCAATTTCTGTGTTTCATCGTCAATAAGAAGGTCCAAGGGATACAGTAAACCTCAAGTGAAGCATCGGAATCTATAAGTAGTGTCACAGGAATGGTTCAAAACATAGTAATTAGGAGGAGTCGGTCTTCAAGTACTTAAGTCGGCACTGTGCCTTTTGTATTTAATTCCGATGCAATTTCTGTGTTTCATCGTCAATAAGAAGGTACAAGGGATACAGTAAAACTGAAGTGAAGCATCGGAAACTATAACGAGTGTCACAGGAATCGTTCAAAACATAGACAGTGGGGAGAGTCAGTCTTCTTGTACTTAAGTCGGCATTGTGCCTTTTGTATTTAATTCCGATGCAATTTCTGTGTTTCATCGTCAATGAGAAGGTCCAAGGGATACAGTAAACCTGAAGTGAAGCAACGGAATCTATAACTAGTGTCACAGTTATGGTTCAAAGCCAAGTCAGTAAGAAGAGTCATTCTTCTTATCCTTAAGTCGGCATTGTGCTTTTGTATTTAATTCCGATGCAATTTCTGTGTTTCATCGTCAATAAGAAGGTCCAAGGGACACAGTAAACCTCAAGTGAAGCATCGGAATCTATAACTAGTGTCACAGGAATAATTCGAAACATAGTCTGTAAGAAGAGTCAGTCTTCTTTTACTTAAGTCGGCATTCTGCCTTTTGTATTTAATTCCGATGCACTTTCTGTGTTTCATCGTCAATAACAAGGTCCAAGGGATACAGTAAACCTGGAGTGAAGCATCGGAATCTATCACTAGTGTCAATGGAATGGTTCAAAACATAGACAGTAAGAAGTGTCAGTCTTCTTGTACTTAAGTCGGCATTGTGCCTTTTGTATTTAATTCCGATGCAATTTCTGTGTTTCATCGTCAATAAGAAGGTCCTAGGGATACAGTAAACCTCAAGTGAAGCATCGGAATCTATAACTAGTGTCACAGGAATGATTCAAAACATAGTCAGTAGGAAGATTCGGTCTTCATGTACTTAAGTCGGCTTTGTGCCTTTTGTATTTAATTCCGATGCAATTTCTGTGTTTCATCGTCAATAAGAAGGTCCAAGGGATACAGTAAACCACAAGTGAAGCATCGGAATCTATAACTAGTGTCTCAGGAATGGTTCAAAACATAGTCAGTAGGAAGAGTCGGTCTTCATGTACTTAAGTCTTCATTGTGGCTTTTGTATTTAATTCCGATGCAATTTCTGTGTTTCATCGTCAATAACAAGGTCCAAGGGATACAGTAAACCTGAAGTGAAGCATCGGAATCTATAATTAGTGTCACAGGAATGGTTCAAAACATAGACAGTAAGAAGAGTCAGTCTTCATGTACTTAAGTCGGCATTGTGCCTTTGTATTTAATTCCGATGCAATTTCTGTGTTTCGTCGTCAATGAGAAGGTCCAAGGGATACAGTAAACCTGAAGTGAAGCAACGGAATCTATAACTAGTGTCACAGTTATGGTTCAAAACCAAATCAGTAAGAAGAGTCATTCTTCTTATCCTTAAGTCGGCATTGTGCTTTTGTATTTAATTCCGATGCAATTTCTGTGTTTCATCGTCAATAAGAAGGTCCAAGGGACACATTAAACCTCAAGTGAAGCATCGGAATCTATAACTAGTGTCACAGGAATAATTCGAAACATAGTCAGTAAGAAGAGTCAGTCTTCTTTTACTTAAGTCGGCATTCTGCCTTTTGTATTTAATTCCGATGCACTTTCTGTGTTTCATCGTCAATAACAAGGTCCAAGGGATACAGTAAACCTGGAGTGAAGCATCGGAATCTATCACTAGTGTCAATGGAATGGTTCAAAACATAGACAGTAAGAAGAGTCAGTCTTCTTGTACTTAAGTCGGCATTGTGCCTTTTGTATTTAATTCCGATGCAATTTCTGTGTTTCATCGTCAATAAGAAGGTCCTAGGGATACAGTAAACCTCAAGTGAAGCATCGGAATCTATAACTAGTGTCACAGGAATGATTCAAAACATAGTCAGTAGGAAGATTCGGTCTTCATGTACTTAAGTCGGCTTTGTGCCTTTTGTATTTAATTCCGATGCAATTTCTGTGTTTCATCGTCAATAAGAAGGTCCAAGGGATACAGTAAACCACAAGTGAAGCATCGGAATCTATAACTAGTGTCACAGGAATGGTTCAAACATAGTCAGTAGGAAGAGTCGGTCTTCATGTACTTAAGTCTTCATTGTGGCTTTTGTATTTAATTCCGATGCAATTTCTGTGTTTCATCGTCAATAACAAGGTCCAAGGGATACAGTAAACCTGAAGTGAAGCAACGGAATCTATAACTAGTGTCACAGTTATGGTTCAAAACCAAGTCAGTAAGAAGAGTCATTCTTCTTATCCTTAACTCGGCATTGTGCTTTTGTATTTAATTCCGATGCAATTTCTGTGTTTCATCGTCAATAAGAAGGTCCAAGGGACACAGTAAACCTCAAGTGAAGCATCGGAATCTATAACTAGTGTCACAGGAATAATTCGAAACATAGTCAGTAAGAAGAGTCAGTCTTCTTTTACTTAAGTCGGCATTCTGCCTTTTGTATTTAATTCCGATGCACTTTCTGTGTTTCATCGTGAATAACAAGGTCCAAGGGATACAGTAAACCTGGAGTGAAGCATCGGAATCTATCACTAGTGTCAATGGAATGGTTCAAAACATAGACAGTAAGAAGAGTCAGTCTTCTTGTACTTAAGTCGGCATTGTGCCTTTTGTATTTAATTCCGATGCAATTTCTGTGTTTCATCGTCAATAAGAAGGTCCTAGGGATACAGTAAACCTCAAGTGAAGCATCGGAATCTATAACTAGTGTCACAGGAATGATTCAAAACATAGTCAGTAGGAAGATTCGGTCTTCATGTACTTAAGTCGGCTTTGTGCCTTTTGTATTTAATTCCGATGCAATTTCTGTGTTTCATCGTCAATAAGAAGGTCCAAGGGATACAGTAAACCACAAGTGAAGCATCGGAATCTATAACTAGTGTCACAGGAATGGTTCAAAACATAGTCAGTAGGAAGAGTCGGTCTTCATGTACTTAAGTCTTCATTGTGGCTTTTGTATTTAATTCCGATGCAATTTCTGTGTTTCATCGTCAATAACAAGGTCCAAGGGATACAGTAAACCTGAAGTGAAGCATCGGAATCTATAATAAGTGTCACAGGAATTGTTCAAAACATAGACGGTAAGAAAAGTCAGTCGTCTTGTACTTAAGGCGGCATTGTGCCTTTTCTATTTAACTCCGATACAATTTCTGTGTTTCATCGTCAACAAGAAGGTCAGAGGGATACAGTAAACCTGAAGTGAAGCATCGAAATCCAAAACTAGTGTCACAGGAATGGTCCATAACAAAGACAGTAGGAAGAGTCAGTCTTCCTGTACGTAAGTCGGCATTGTGCCTTTTGTATTTAATTCCGATGCAATTTCTGTGTTTTATCGTCAATAAGAAGGTCCAAGGGATACAGTAAACCTCAAGTGAAGCATCGGAATCTATAAGTAGTGTCACAGGAATGGTTCAAAACATAGTAATTAGGAGGAGTCGGTCTTCAAGTACTTAAGTCGGCACTGTGCCTTTTGTATTTAATTCCGATGCAATTTCTGTGTTTCATCGTCAATAAGAAGGTACAAGGGATACAGTAAAACTGTAGTGAAGCATCGGAAACTATAACGAGTGTCACAGGAATCGTTCAAAACATAGACAGTGGGGAGAGTCAGTCTTCTTGTACTTAAGTCGGCATTGTGCCTTTTGTATTTAATTCCGATGCAATTTCTGTGTTTCATCGTCAATGAGAAGGTCCAAGGGATACAGTAAACCTGAAGTGAAGCAACGGAATCTATAACTAGTGTCACAGTTATGGTTCAAAGCCAAGTCAGTAAGAAGAGTCATTCTTCTTATCCTTAAGTCGGCATTGTGCTTTTGTATTTAATTCCGATGCAATTTCTGTGTTTCATCGTCAATAAGAAGGTCCAAGGGACACAGTAAACCTCAAGTGAAGCATCGGAATCTATAACTAGTGTCACAGGAATAATTCGAAACATAGTCAGTAAGAAGAGTCAGTCTTCTTTTACTTAAGTCGGCATTCTGCCTTTTGTATTTAATTCCGATGCACTTTCTGTGTTTCATCGTCAATAACAAGGTCCAAGGGATACAGTAAACCTGGAGTGAAGCATCGGAATCTATCACTAGTGTCAATGGAATGGTTCAAAACATAGACAGTAAGAAGAGTCAGTCTTCTTGTACTTAAGTCGGCATTGTGCCTTTTGTATTTAATTCCGATGCAATTTCTGTGTTTCATCGTCAATAAGAAGGTCCTAGGGATACAGTAAACCTCAAGTGAAGCATCGGAATCTATAACTAGTGTCACAGGAATGATTCAAAACATAGTCAGTAGGAAGATTCGGTCTTCATGTACTTAAGGCGGCTTTGTGCCTTTTGTATTTAATTCCGATGCAATTTCTGTGTTTCATCGTCAATAAGAAGGTCCAAGGGATACAGTAAACCACAAGTGAAGCATCGGAATCTATAACTAGTGTCACAGGAATGGTTCAAAACATAGTCAGTAGGAAGAGTCGGTCTTCATGTACTTAAGTCTTCATTGTGGCTTTTGTATTTAATTCCGATGCAATTTCTGTGTTTCATCGTCAATAACAAGGTCCAAGGGATACAGTAAACCTGAAGTGAAGCATCGGAATCTATAATTAGCGTCACAGGAATGGTTCAAAACATAGACAGTAAGAAGAGTCAGTCTTCATGTACTTAAGTCGGCATTGTGCCTTTGTATTTAATTCCGATGCAATTTCTGTGTTTCATCGTCAATGAGAAGGTCCAAGGGATACAGTAAACCTGAAGTGAAGCAACGGAATCTATAACTAGTGTCACAGTTATGGTTCAAAACCAAATCAGTAAGAAGAGTCATTCTTCTTATCCTTAAGTCGGCATTGTGCTTTTGTATTTCATTCCGATGCAATTTCTGTGTTTCATCGTCAATAAGAAGGTCCAAGGGACACAGTAAACCTCAAGTGAAGCATCGGAATCTATAACTAGTGTCACAGGAATAATTCGAAACATAGTCAGTAAGAAGAGTCAGTCTTCTTTTACTTAAGTCGGCATTCTGCCTTTTGTATTTAATTCCGATGCACTTTCTGTGTTTCATCGTCAATAACAAGGTCCAAGGGATACAGTAAACCTGGAGTGAAGCATCGGAATCTATCACTAGTGTCAATGGAATGGTTCAAAACATAGACAGTAAGAAGAGTCAGTCTTCTTGTACTTAAGTCGGCATTGTGCCTTTTGTATTTAATTCCGATGCAATTTCTGTGTTTCATCGTCAATAAGAAGGTCCTAGGGATACAGTAAACCTCAAGTGAAGCATCGGAATCTATAACTAGTGTCACAGGAATGATTCAAAACATAGTCAGTAGGAAGATTCGGTCTTCATGTACTTAAGTCGGCTTTGTGCCTTTTGTATTTAATTCCGATGCAATTTCTGTGTTTCATCGTCAATAAGAAGATCCAAGGGATACAGTAAACCACAAGTGAAGCATCGGAATCTATAACTAGTGTCACAGGAATGGTTCAAACATAGTCAGTAGGAAGAGTCGGTCTTCATGTACTTAAGTCTTCATTGTGGCTTTTGTATTTAATTCCGATGCAATTTCTGTGTTTCATCGTCAATAACAAGGTCCAAGGGATACAGTAAACCTGAAGTGAAGCAACGGAATCTATAACTAGTGTCACAGTTATGGTTCAAAACCAAGTCAGTAAGAAGAGTCATTCTTCTTATCCTTAAGTCGGCATTGTGCTTTTGTATTTAATTCCGATGCAATTTCTGTGTTTCATCGTCAATAAGAAGGTCAAAGGGACACAGTAAACCTCAAGTGAAGCATCGGAATCTATAACTAGTGTCACAGGAATAATTCGAAACATAGTCAGTAAGAAGAGTCAGTCTTCTTTTACTTAAGTCGGCATTCTGCCTTTTGTATTTAATTCCGATGCACTTTCTGTGTTTCATCGTGAATTACAAGGTCCAAGGGATACAGTAAACCTGGAGTGAAGCATCGGAATCTATCACTAGTGTCAATGGAATGGTTCAAAACATAGACAGTAAGAAGAGTCAGTCTTCTTGTACTTAAGTCGGCATTGTGCCTTTTGTATTTAATTCCGATGCAATTTCTGTGTTTCATCGTCAATAAGAAGGTCCTAGGGATACAGTAAACCTCAAGTGAAGCATCGGAATCTATAACTAGTGTCACAGGAATGATTCAAAACATAGTCAGTAGGAAGATTCGGTCTTCATGTACTTAAGTCGGCTTTGTGCCTTTTGTATTTAATTCCGATGCAATTTCTGTGTTTCATCGTCAATAAGAAGGTCCAAGGGATACAGTAAACCACAAGTGAAGCATCGGAATCTATAACTAGTGTCACAGGAATGGTTCAAAACATAGTCAGTAGGAAGAGTCGGTCTTCATGTACTTAAGTCTTCATTGTGGCTTTTGTATTTAATTCCGATGCAATTTCTGTGTTTCGTCGTGAATAACAAGGTCCAAGGGATACAGTAAACCTGAAGTGAAGCATCGGAATCTATAATTAGTGTCACAGGAATGGTTCAAAACATAGACAGTAAGAAGAGTCAGTCTTCCTGTACTTAAGTCGGCATTGTGCCTTTGTATTTAATTCCGATGCAATTTCTGTGTTTCATCGTCAATGAGAAGGTCCAAGCGATAAAGTAAACCTCAAGTGAAGCTTCGGAATCTATTACTAGTGTCAATGGAATGGTTCAAAACATACTCAGTAGGAAGAATCAGTCTTCTTGTACTTAAGTCGGCATTGTGCCTTTTGTATTTAATTCCGATGCAATTTCTATGTTTCATCGTCAATAAGAAGGTCCAAGGGATACTGTAAACCTGAAGTGAAGCATCGGAATCTATAACTAGTGTCACAGGAATTGTTCAAAACATAGACGGTAAGAAAAGTCAGTCGTCTTGTACTTAAGGCGGCATTGTGCCTTTTCTATTTAACTCCGATGCAATTTCTGTGTTTCACCGTCAACAAGAAGGTCAGAGGGATTCAGTAAACCTGAAGTGAAGCATCGAAACCCAAAACTAGTGTCACAGGAATGGTCCATAACAAAGACAGTAGGAAGAGTCAGTCTTCGTGTACGTAAGTCGGCATTGTGCCTTTTGTATTTAATTCCGATGCAATTTCTGTGTTTCATCGTCAATAAGAAGGTCCAAGGGATACAGTAAACCTCAAGTGAAGCATCGGAATCTATAAGTAGTGTCACAGGAATGGTTCAAAACATAGTAATTAGGAAGAGTCGGTCTTCAAGTACTTAAGTCGGCACTGTGCCTTTTGTATTTAATTCCGATGCTATTTCTGTGTTTCATCGTCAATAAGAAGGTACAAGGGATACAGTAAACCTGAAGTGAAGCATCGGAAACTATAACGAGTGTCACAGGAATCGTTCAAAACATAGACAGTGGGGAGAGTCAGTCTTCTTGTACTTAAGTCGGCATTGTGCCTTTTGTATTTAATTCCGATGCAATTTCTGTGTTTCATCGTCAATGAGAAGGTCCAAGGGATACAGTAAACCTCAAGTGAAGCATCGGAATCTATTACTAGTGTCACAGTTATGGTTCAAAACTAAGTCAGTAAGAAGAGTCATTCTTCTTATCCTTAAGTCGGCATTGTGCTTTTGTATTTAATTCCGATGCAATTTCTGTGTTTCATCGTCAATAAGAAGGTCCAAGGGATACAGTAAACCTGAAGTGAAGCTTCGGAATCTACAACTAGTGTCACAGGAATGGTTTAAAACGTAGTCAGTAAGAAGAGTCAGTCTTCTTGTATTTAAGACGGCATTGTGCTTTTTCTATTTAATTCCGATGAAATTTCTGTGTTTCATCGTCAATAACAAGGTCCAAGGGATACAGCAAACCTGATGTGAAGCATCGGAATCTATAACTAGTGTCACAGGAATGGTTCAAAACATAGTCAGTAGGAAGAGTCGTTCTTCATGTACTTAAGTCGGCATTGTGCCTATTGTATTTAATTCCGATGCAATTTCTGTGTTTCATCGTCAATTAGAAGGTGCAAGGGATACAGTAAACCTGAAGTGAAGCATCGGAATCTATAACTAGTGTCACACTAATGGTTCAAAACAAAGTCATTAAGAACAGTCAGTCTTCTTGTCCTTAAGTCGGCATTGTCCATTTTGTATTTCATTCCGATGCAATAACTGTGTTTCATCGTCAATAAGAAGGTCCAAGGGATACAGTAAACCTGGAGTGTAGCATCGGAATCTATAACTAGTGTCACAGGAATGGTTCGAAACGTAGTCAGTAAGAAGAGTCAGTCTTCTTTTACTTAAGTCGGCATTCTGCCTTTTGTATTTAATTCCGATGCACTTTCTGTGTTTCATCGTCAATAACAGGGTCCAAGGGATACAGTAAACCTGGAGTGAACCATCGGAATCTATCACTAGTGTCAATGGAATGGTTCAAAACATAGACAGTAAGAAGAGTCAGTCTTCTTGTACTGAAGTCGGCATTGTGCCTTTTGTATTTAATTCCGATGCAATTTCTGTGTTTCATCGTCAATAAGAAGGTCCTAGGGATACAGTAAACCTCAAGTGAAGCATCGGAATCTATAACTAGTGTCACAGGAATGATTCAAACATAGTCAGTAGGAAGAGTCGGTCTTCATGTACTTAAGTCGGCTTTGTGCCTTTTGTATTTAATTCCGATGCAATTTCTGTGTTTCATCGTCAATAACAAGGTCCAAGGGATACAGTAAACCTGGAGTGAAGCACCGGAATCTATAACTAGTGTCACAGGAATGGTTCAAAACAATGACAGTAGGAATAGTCAGTCTTCTTGTACTTAAGTCGGCATTGTGCCTTTTGTAATTAATTCCGATGCAATTTCTGTGTTTCATCGTCAATAAGAAGATCCAAGGGATACAGTAAACCTGAAGTGAAGCATCGGAATCTATCACGAGTGTCACAGGAATGGTTCAAAACATAGTGGGAAGAGTCAGTCTTCTTGTACTTAAGTCGGCATTGTGCCTTTTGTGTTTCATTCCGATGCAATTTCTGTGCTTCATCGTCAATGAGAAGGTCCAAGGGATACAGTAAACCTGAAGTTAAGCATCGGAATCTATAACTAGTGTCACAGTTATGGTTCAAAACCATGTCAGTAAGAAGAGTCATTCTTCTTGTCCTTAAGTCGGCATTGCGCCTTTTGTATTTAATTCCGATGCAATTTCTGTGTTTCATCATCAATAAGAAGGTCCAAGGGATACAGTAAACCTGAAGTGTAGCATCGGAATCTATAACTAGTGTCACAGGAATGGTTCAAATCATAGACGGTAAGAAGAGTCAGTTTTCGTGTACTTAAGTCGGCATTTTGCCGTTTGTATTTAATTCCAATGCAATTTCTGTGTTTCATCGTCAATAAGAAGGTCCAAGGGATACAGTAAACCTGAAGTGATGCATCGGAATCTATAAGTAGTGTCTCAGGAATGGTTCGAAACATAGTCAGTAAGAAGAGTCAGTCTTCTTGTACTTAAGGCGGCATTGTGCCTTTTCTATATAATACCGATGCAATTTCTGTGTTTCCTCGTCAATAACAAGGTCCAAGGGATACAGTAAACCTGGAGTGAAGCATCGGAATCTATAACTAGTGTCAAAGGAATGGTTCAAAGCATAGACAGTAAGAAGAGTCAGTCTTCTTGTACTTAAGTCGGCATTGTGGCTTTTGTATTTAATTCCAATGCAATTTATGTGTTGCATCGTCAATATGAAGGTCCAAGGGATACAGTAAACCTGGAGCGAAGCATTGGAATCTATAACTAGTGTCACAGGAATGGTTCATAGCATAGACAGTAAGAAGAGTAAGTCTTCTTGTACTTCAGTCGGCATCGTGCCTTTTGTATTTAATTCCGATGCAATTTCTGTGTTTCATCGTCAATACGAAGGTCGAAGGGATACAGTAAACCTGGAGTGTAGCATCGGAATCTATAACTAGTGTCACAGAAATGGTTCAAAACATAGACAGTAAGAAGTGTCAGTCTTCTTGTACTTAAGTCGGCATTGTGCCTATTGTATGTAATTCCGATGCCATTTCAGTGTTTCATCGTCAATAAGAAAGTCAGTGAGATACAGTAAACCTGAAGCTATAGCTAGTGTCACAGGAATGGTTCAAAACGTAGTCAGTAAGAAGAGTCAGTCTTCTTGTCCTTAAGTCGGCATTGTGCCTTTTCTATTTAATTCCGATGCAATTTCTGTGTTTCATCGTCAATGAGAAGGTCCAAGGGATACAGTAAACCTCAAGTGAAGCATCGGAATCTATTACTAGTGTCACAGTTATGGTTCAAAACTAAGTCAGTAAGTAGAGTCATTCTTCTTATCCTTAAGTCGGCATTGTGCTGTTGTATTTAATTCCGATGCAATTTCTGTGTTTCATCGTCAATAAGAAGGTCCAAGGGATACAGTAAACCTGAAGTGAAGCTTCGGAATCTACAACTAGTGTCACAGGAATGGTTTAAAACGTAGTCAGTAAGAAGAGTCAGTCTTCTTGTATTTAAGACGGCATTGTGCTTTTTCTATTTAATTCCGATGAAATTTCTGTGTTTCATCGTCAATAACAAGGTCCAAGGGATACAGCAAACCTGATGTGAAGCATCGGAATCTATAACTAGTGTCACAGGAATGGTTCAAAACATAGTCAATAGGAAGAGTCGTTCTTCATGTACTTAAGTCGGCATTGTGCCTATTGCATTTAATTCCGATGCAATTTCTGTGTTTCATCGTCAATTAGAAGGTGCAAGGGATACAGTAAACCTGAAGTGAAGCATCGGAATCTATAACTAGTGTCACACTAATGGTTCAAAACAAAGTCATTAAGAACAGTCAGTCTTCTTGTCCTTAAGTCGGCATTGTCCATTTTGTATTTCATTCCGATGCAATAACTGTGTTTCATCGTCAATAAGAAGGTCCAAGGGATACAGTAAACCTGGAGTGTAGCATCGGAATCTATAACTAGTGTCACAGGAATGGTTCGAAACGTAGTCAGTAAGAAGAGTCAGTCTTCTTTTACTTAAGTCGGCATTCTGCCTTTTGTATTTAATTCCGATGCACTTTCTGTGTTTCATCGTCAATAACAGGGTCCAAGGGATACAGTAAACCTGGAGTGAACCATCGGAATCTATCACTAGTGTCAATGGAATGGTTCAAAACATAGACAGTAAGAAGAGTCAGTCTTCTTGTACTGAAGTCGGCATTGTGCCTTTTGTATTTAATTCCGATGCAATTTCTGTGTTTCATCGTCACTAAGAAGGTCCTAGGGATACAGTAAACCTCAAGTGAAGCATCGGAATCTATAACTAGTGTCACAGGAATGATTCAAACATAGTCAGTAGGAAGAGTCGGTCTTCATGTACTTAAGTCGGCTTTGTGCTTTTTGTATTTAATTCCGATGCAATTTCTGTGTTTCATCGTCAATAACAAGGTCCAAGGGATACAGTAAACCTGGAGTGAAGCACCGGAATCTATAACTAGTGTCACAGGAATGGTTCAAAACAATGACAGTAGGAATAGTCAGTCTTCTTGTACTTAAGTCGGCATTGTGCCTTTTGTAATTAATTCCGATGCAATTTCTGTGTTTCATCGTCAATAAGAAGATCCAAGGGATACAGTAAACCTGAAGTGAAGCATCGGAATCTATCACGAGTGTCACAGGAATGGTTCAAAACATAGTGGGAAGAGTCAGTCTTCTTGTACTTAAGTCGGCATTGTGCCTTTTGTGTTTCATTCCGATGCAATTTCTGTGCTTCATCGTCAATGAGAAGGTCCAAGGGATACAGTAAACCTGAAGTTAAGCATCGGAATCTATAACTAGTGTCACAGTTATGGTTCAAAACCATGTCAGTAAGAAGAGTCATTCTTCTTGTCCTTAAGTCGGCATTGCGCCTTTTGTATTTAATTCCGATGCAATTTCTGTGTTTCATCATCAATAAGAAGGTCCAAGGGATACAGTAAACCTGAAGTGTAGCATCGGAATCTATAACTAGTGTCACAGGAATGGTTCAAATCATAGACGGTAAGAAGAGTCAGTTTTCGTGTACTTAAGTCGGCATTTTGCCGTTTGTATTTAATTCCAATGCAATTTCTGTGTTTCATCGTCAATAAGAAGGTCCAAGGGATACAGTAAACCTCAAGTGATGCATCGGAATCTATAAGTAGTGTCTCAGGAATGGTTCGAAACATAGTCAGTAAGAAGAGTCAGTCTTCTTGTACTTAAGGCGGCATTGTGCCTTTTCTATATAATACCGATGCAATTTCTGTGTTTCCTCGTCAATAACAAGGTCCAAGGGATACAGTAAACCTGGAGTGAAGCATCGGAATCTATAACTAGTGTCAAAGGAATGGTTCAAAGCATAGACAGTAAGAAGAGTCAGTCTTCTTGTACTTAAGTCGGCATTGTGGCTTTTGTATTTAATTCCAATGCAATTTATGTGTTGCATCGTCAATATGAAGGTCCAAGGGATACAGTAAACCTGGAGCGAAGCATTGGAATCTATAACTAGTGTCACAGGAATGGTTCATAGCATAGACAGTAAGAAGAGTAAGTCTTCTTGTACTTCAGTCGGCATCGTGCCTTTTGTATTTAATTCCGATGCAATTTCTGTGTTTCATCGTCAATACGAAGGTCGAAGGGATACAGTAAACCTGGAGTGTAGCATCGGAATCTATAACTAGTGTCACAGAAATGGTTCAAAACATAGACAGTAAGAAGTGTCAGTCTTCTTGTACTTAAGTCGGCATTGTGCCTATTGTATGTAATTCCGATGCCATTTCAGTGTTTCATCGTCAATAAGAAAGTCAGTGAGATACAGTAAACCTGAAGCTATAGCTAGTGTCACAGGAATGGTTCAAAACGTAGTCAGTAAGAAGAGTCAGTCTTCTTGTCCTTAAGTCGGCATTGTGCCTTTTCTATTTAATTCCGATGCAATTTCTGTGTTTCATCGTCAATACGAAGGTCCAAGGGATACAGTAAACGTGGAGTGAAGCATCGGAACCTATAACTAGTGTCACAGGAATGGTTCACATCATAGACAGTAAGAAGAGTCAGTCTTCGTGTACTTAAGTCGGAATTTTGCCTCTTGTATTTAATTCCGATGCAATTTCTGTGTTTCATCGTCAACAAGAAGGTCCAAGGGATACAGTAAACCTGAAGTGAAGGTTCGGAATCTACAACTAGTGTCACAGGAATGGTTCAAAGCATAGTCAGTAAGAAGAGTCAGTCTTCTTGTAATTAAGTCGGCATTGTGCCTTTTCTATTTAATTCCGATGCAATTTCTGTGTTTCATCGTCAATAACAAGGTCCAAGGGATACAGTAAACTAGGAGTGAAGCATCGGAATCTATAACTAGTGTCAATGGAATGGTTCAAAACATAGACATTAAGAAGAGTCAGTCTTCTTGTACTTATGCCGGCATTGTGCATTTTGCATTTAATTCCGATGCAATTTCTGTGTTTTATCGTCAATATGAAGGTCAGAGGGATACAGTAAACCTGAAGTGAAGCATCGGAATCTATAGCTAGTGTCACAGGAATGGTTCAAAACATAGTCAGTAAGAAGAGTCAGTCTTCTTTTACTTAAGTCGGCATTGTGCCTTTTGTATTTAATTCCGATGCAATTTCTGTGTTTAATCGTCAATAAGAAGGTCCAAGGGATACAGTAAACCTGAAGTGAAGCATCGGAATCTATAGATAGTGTCACAGGAATGGTTCAAACATAGTCACTAAGAAGAGTCATCTTCTTGTACGTAAGTCGGCATTGTGCCTTTTGTATTTTATTCCGATGCAATTTCTGTGTTTCATCGTCAATAAGAAGGTCCAAGGGATACAGTAAACCTCACGTGAAGCATCGGAATCTATAACTAGTGTCACAGGAATGGTTCAAAACATAGTCATTAGGATGAGTCGGTCTTCATGTACTTAGGTCCTCATTGTGCCTTTTGTATTTAACTCCGATGCAATTACGGTGTTTCATCATCAATAAGAAGGTCCAAGGGATACAGTAAACCTGAAGTGAATCATCGGAATCTACAACTAGTGTCACAGGAATGGTTTAAAACGTAGTCAGTAAGAAGAGTCAGTCTTCTTGTATTTAAGACGGCATTGTGCATTTTCTATTTAATTCCGATGCAATTTCTGTGTTTCATCGTCAATAACAAGGTCCAAGGGATACAGCAAACCTGATGTGAAACATCGGAATCTATAACTAGTGTCACAGGAATGGTTCAAACATAGACAGTAAGAAGAGTCAGGCTTCGTGTACTTAAGTCGGCTTTTAGACTTTTGTATTTAATTTCTATGCAATTTCTGGATTCATCGTCAATAAGAAGGTCCAAGGGATACAGTAAACCTAAAGTGAAGCATCGGAATCTATAACTAGTGTCACAGGAATGGTTCAAAACATAGTCAGTAAGAAGTGTAACTCTTCTTGTACTTAAATCGGCATTGAGCCTTTTCTATTTAATTCCGATGCAATTTCTGTGTTTCATCGTCAATAACAAGGTCCAAGGGATACAGCAAACATGGAGTGAAGCATCGGAATCTATAACTAGTCTCACAGGAATGGTTCAAAACATAGACAGTAGGAAGAGTCAGTCTTCTTGTACTTAAGTCGGCATTGTGCCTTTTGTATGTAATTCCGATGCCATTTCTGTGTTTCATCGTCAATAAGAAAGTCAGTGAGATACAGTAAACCTGAAGCTATAGCTAGTGTCACAGGAATGGTTCAAAACGTAGTCAGTAAGAAGAGTGAGTCTTCTTGTCCTTAAGTCGGCATTGTGCCGTTTCTATTTAATTCCGATGCAATTTCTGTGTTTCATCGTCAATACGAAGGTCCAAGGGATACAGTAAACGTGGAGTGAAGCATCGGAACCTATAACTAGTGTCACAGGAATGGTTCACATCATAGACAGCAAGAAAAGTCAGTCTTCGTGTACTTAAGTCGGAATTTTGCCTCTTGTATTTAATTCCGATGCAATTTCTGTGTTTCATCGTCAATAAGAAGGTCCAAGTTATACAGTAAACCTGAAGTGAAGGTTCGGAATCTACAACTAGTGTCACAGGAATGGTTCAAAACATAGTCAGTAAGAAGAGTCAGTCTTCTTGTAATTAAGTCGGCATTGTGCCTTTTCTATTTAATTCCGATGCAATTTCTGTGTTTCATCGTCAATAACAATGTCCAAGGGATACAGTAAACTAGGAGTGAAGCATCGGAATCTATAACTAGTGTCAATGGAATGGTTCAAAACATAGACATTAAGAAGAGTCAGTCTTCTTGTACTTATGCCGGCATTGTGCCTTTTGCATTTAATTCCGATGCAATTTCTGTGTTTTATCGTCAATATGAAGGTCAGAGGGATACAGTAAACCTGAAGTGAAGCATCGGAATCTATAGCTAGTGTCACAGGAATGGTTCAAAACATAGTCAGTAAGAAGAGTCAGTCTTCTTGTACTTATGTCGGCATTGTGCCGTTTGTATTTAATTCCGATGCAATTTCTGTGTTTAATCGTCAATAAGAAGGTCCAAGGGATACAGTAAACCTGAAGTGAAGCATCAGAATCTATAGATAGTGTCACAGGAATGGTTCAAACATAGTCTCTAAGAAGAGTCATCTTCTTGTACTTAAGTCGGCATTGTGCCTTTTGTATTTTATTCCGATGCAATTTCTGTGTTTCATCGTCAATAAGAAGGTCCAAGGGATACAGTAAACCTCAAGTGAAGCATCGGAATCTATAACTAGTGTCACAGGAATGGTTCAAAACATAGTAAGTAGGATGAGTCGGTCTTCACGTACTTAGGTCCTCATTGTGCCTTTTGTATTTAATTCCGATGCAATTACGGTGTTTCATCATCAATAAGAAGGTCCAAGGGATACAGTAAACCTGAAGTGAATCATCGGAATCTACAACTAGTGTCACAGGAATGGTTTAAAACGTAGTCAGTAAGAAGAGTCAGTCTTCTTGTATTTAAGACGGCATTGTGCTTTTTCTATTTAATTCCGATGCAATTTCTGTGTTTCATCGTGAATAACAAGGTCCAAGGGATACAGCAAACCTGATGTGAAGCATCGGAATCTATAACTAGTGTCACAGGAATGGTTCAAAACATAGACAGTAAGAAGAGTCAGTCTTCTTTTACTTAGGTCGGCATTGTGCCTTTTGTATTTAATTCCGATGCACCTTCTGCGTTTCATCGTCATTAACAAGGTCCAAGGGATACAGTAAACCTCATGTGAAGCATCGGAATCTATAACTAGTGTCACAGGAATGGTTCAAAACATAGTCAGTAGGAAGAGTCGTTCTTCATGTACTTAAGTCGGCATTGTGCTTATTGTATTTAATTCCGATGCAATTTCTGTGTTTCATCGTCAATAAGAAGGTGCAAGGGATACAGTAAACCTGAAGTGAAGCATCGGAATCTATAACTAGTGTCACACTAATGGTTCAAAACAAAGTCAGTGGGAACAGTCAGTCTTCTTGTCCTTAAGTCGGCATTGTGCATTTTGTATTTCATTTCGAGGCAATAACTGTGTTTCATCGTCAATAAGAAGGTCCAAGGGAAACAGTAAACCTGGAGTGTAGCATCGGAATCTATAACTAGTGTCACAGGAATGGTTCAAACATAGACAGTAAGAAGAGTCAGGCTTCGTGTACTTAAGTCGCCATTTAGAATTTTGTATTTAATTCCTATGCTATTTCTGTGATTCATCGTCAACAAGAAGGTCCAAGGCATACAGTAAACCTAAAGTGAAGCTTCGGAATCTATAACTAGTGTCACAGGAATGGTTCAAAACATAGTCAGTAAGATGTGTCACTCTTCTTGTACTTAAATCGGCATTGTGCCTTTTCTATTTAATTCCGATGCAATTTCTGTGTTTCATCGTCAATAACAAGGTCCAAGGGATACAGCAAACATGGAGTGAAGCATCGGAATCTATAACTAGTGTCACAGGAATGGTTCAAAACATAGACAGTAGGAAGAGTCAGTCTTCTTGTACTTAAGTCGGCATTGTGCCTTTTGTATGTAATTCCGATGCCATTTCTGTGTTTCATCGTCAATAAGAAAGTCAGTGGGATACAGTAAACCTGAAGCTATAGCTAGTGTCACAGGAATGGTTCAAAACATAGTCAGTAAGAAGAGTCAGTCTTCTTGTCCTAAAGTCGGCATTGTGCCTTTTCTATTTAATTCCGATGCAATTTCTGTGTTTCATCGTCAATACGAAGGTCCAAGGGATACAGTTAACGTGGAGTGAAGCATCGGAATCTATAACTAGTGTCACAGGAATGGTTCACATCATAGACAGTAAGAAGAGTCAGTCTTCGTGTACTTAAGTCGGAATTTTGCCTCTTGTATTTAATTCCGATGCAATTTCTGTGTTTCATCGTCAATAAGAAGGTCCAAGGGATACAGTAAACCTGAAGTGAAGGTTCGGAATCTATAACTAGTGTCACAGAAATGGTTCAAAACATAGTCAGTAAGAAGAGTCAGTCTTCTTGTACTTATGCCGGCATTGTGCCTTTTGCATTTAATTCCGATGCAATTTCTGTGTTTTATCGTCAATATGAAGGTCAGAGGGATACGGTAAACCTGAAGTGAAGCATCGGCATCTACAGCTAGTGTCACAGGAATGGTTCAAAACATAGTCAGTAAGAAGAGTCAGTCTTCTTGTCCTTAAGTCGGCATTGTGCCCTTTGTATTTAATTCCGACGCAATGTCTGTGTTTCATCGTCAATAAGAAAGTCCAAGGGATACAGTAACCCTGGAGTGAACCATCGGAATCTATATCTAGTCTCACAGGAATGGTTCAAACATAGACGGTAAGAAGAGTCAGTCTTCTTGTACTTAAGTCGGCATTGTGCCTTTGTATTTAATTCCGATGCAATTTCTGTGTTTCATCGTCAATGAAGAGGTCCAAGGAATACAGTAAACCTGGAGTGAAGCATCGGAATCTATAACTAGTATCACAGGAATGGTTCAAAACATAGACAGTAGGTAGAGTCAGTCTTCTTCTACTTAAGTCGGCATTGTGGCTTTTGTATTTAATTCCGATGCCATTTCTGTGTTTCATCGGCAATAAAGTCAGAGGGATACGGTAAACCTGAAGTAAAGCATCGGTATCTATATCTAGTCTCACAGGAATGGTTCAAAATATAGACAGTAGGAGGAGTCAGTCTTCTTGTACTTAAGTCGGCAAAGTGCCTTTTGTATTTAATTCCGATGCAATATCTGTGTTTCATCGTGAATAAGAAGGTCAGAGGGATACAGTAATCCTGAAGTGAAGCATCGGAATCCCAAACTAGTGTCACAGGAATGGTTCAAAACATAGACAGTAGCAAGAGTCAGTCTTCTTGTACGTAAGTCGGCATTGTGTCTTTTGTATTTAATTCCGATACAATTTCTGTCTTTCGTCGTCAATAAGAAGGTCCAAGGGATACAGTAAACCTGGAGTGAAGCATCGGAATCTATAACTATAGTCACAGGAATGGTTCAAAGCTTAGACAGTAAGATGAGTCTGTCTTCTTGTACTGAAGTCGCATTGTGCCTTTTGTATTTAATTCCGATGCAATTTCTGTGTTTCATCGTCAATAAGAATGTCCAAGGGATACAGTAAACCTCAAGTGAAGCATCGGTATCTATAACTAGTGTCACAGGAATGGTTCAAAACATAGTCAGTAGGAAGAGTCGGTCTTCATGTACTTAAGTCGGCACTGTGCATTTTGTATTTAATTCCGATGCAAATTCTGAGTTTCATCGTCAATAAGAAGGTCCAAGGGATACAGTAAACCTGAAGTGAAGGTTCGGAATCTATAACTAGTGTCACAGGAATGGTTCAAACCATAGTCAGTAAGAAGAGTCAGTCTTCTTGTAATTAAGTCGGCATTGTGCCTTTTCTATTTAATTCCGATGCAATTTCTGTGTTTCATCGTCAATAACAAGGTCCAAGGGATACAGTAAACCTGGAGTGTAGCATCGGAATCTATAACTAGTGTCACAGGAATGGTTCAAATCATATACAGTAATAAGAGTCAGTCTTCGTGTACTTAAGTCGGCATTTTGCCTTTTGTATTTAATTCCGATGCAATTTCTGTGTTTCATCGTCAATAACAAGGTCCAAGGGATACAGTAAACCTGAAGTGAAGCATCGGAATCTATAGCTAGTGTCACAGGAATGGTTCAAAACATAGTCAGTAAGAAGAGTCAGTCCTCTTGTTCTTAAGTATGCATTGTGCCCTTTGTATTTAATTCCGATGCAATTTCTGTGTTTCATCGTCAATAAGAAGGTCCAAGGGATACAGTAAATCTGGCGTGAAGCATCGGAATCTATATCTAGTGTCACAGGAATGGTTCAAAACATAGACAGTAAGAAGAGTCAGTCTTCTTGCACTTATGTCGGCATTGTGCCTTTTGTATTTAATTCCGATGCAATTTCTGTGTTTCATCGTCAATGAGAAGGTCCAAGGGATACAGTAAACCTCAAGTGAAGCTTCGGAATCTTTTACTAGTGTCACAGGAATGGTTCAAAACATAGACAGTAGGAAGAGTCAGTCTTCTTGTACTTAAGTCGGCATTGTGCCTTTTGTATTTCATTCCGATGCAATTTCTGAGTTTCATCGTAAATAAGAAGGTCCAAGGGATACAGAAAACCTGAAGTGAAGCATCGGAATCTATAACTAGTGTCACAGGAATGGTGCAAAACATAGACAGTAGGAAGTGTCAGTCTTCTTGTACTTAAGTCGGCATTGTGCCTTTTGTATGTAATTCCGATGCCATTTCTGTGTTTCATCGTCAATAAGAAGGTCCAAGGGATACAGTAACCCTGGAGTGAAGCATCGGAATCTATATCTAGTCTCACAGGAATGGTTCAAAACATAGACAGTAAGAAGAGTCAGTCTTCTTGTACTTAAGTCGGCATTGTGCCTTTGTATTTAATTACGATGCAATTTCTGTGTTTCATCGTCAATGAAGAGGTCCAAGGAATACAGTTAACCTGGAGTGAAGCATCGGATTCTATAACTAGAATCACAGGAATGGTTCGAAACATAGACAGTAGGTAGAGTCAGTCTTCTTCTACTTAAGTCGGCATTGTGCCTTTTGTATTTAATTCCGATGCCATTTCTGTGTTTCATCGGCAATAAGGTCAGAGGGATACGGTAAACCTGAAGTGAAGCATCGGAATCTATAACTAGTGTCACAGGAATGGTTCAAAACATAGACAGTAGGAGGAAAGTCTTCTTGTACTTAAGTCGGCAATGGGCCTTTTGTATTTAATTCCGATCCAATTTCAGTGTTTCATCGTCAACAAGAAGGTCAGAGGGATACAGTAATCCTGAAGTGAAGCATCGGAATCCCAAACTAGTGTCACACGAATGGTTCAAAACATAGACAGTAGGAAGAGTCAGTCTTCTTGTACGTAAGTTGGCATTGTGCCTTTTGTATTTAATTCCGATGCAATTTCAGTCTTTCATCGTCAATAAGAAGGTCCAAGGGATACAGTAAACCTGGAGTGAAGCATCGGAATCTATAGCTAGTGTCACAGGAATGGTTCAAAACATAGTCAGTAAGAAGAGTCAGTCCCCTTGTTCTTAAGTCGGCATTGTGCCCTTTGTATTTAATTCCGATGCAATTTCTGTGTTTCATCGTCAATAAGAAGGTCCAAGGGATACAGTAAATCTGGCGTGAAGCATCGGAATCTATATCTAGTGTCACAGGAATGGTTAAAACATAGACAGTAAGAAGAGTCAGTCTTCTTGCACTTATGTCGGCATTGTGCCTTTTGTATTTAATTCCGATGCAATTTCTGTGTTTCATCGTCAATGAGAAGGTCCAAGGGATACAGTAAACCTCAAGTGAAGCTTCGGAATCTTTTACTAGTGTCACAGGAACGGTTCAAAACATAGACAGTGGGAAGAGTCAGTCTTCTTGTACTTAAGTCGGCATTGTGCCTTTTGTATTTCATTCCGATGCAATTTCTGTGTTTCATCGTCAATAAGAAGGTCCAAGGGATACAGAAAACCAGAAGTGAAGCATCGGAATCTATAACTAGTGTTACAGGAATGGTTCAAAACATAGACAGTAAGAAAAGTCAGTCGTCTTGTACTTAAATCGGCATTGTGCCTTTTCTATTTAATTCCGATGCAATTTCTATGTTTCATCGTCAATAAGAAGGTCAGAGGGATACAGTAAACCTGATGTGAAGCATCCGAATCTATATCTAGTGTCACAGGAATGGTTCAAAAGATAGTCAGTAAGAAGCGTCAGCCTTCTTGTACTTCAGTCGGCATTGTGCCCTTTCTATTTAATTCTGAAGCCATTTCTGTGTTTCGTCTTCAATAAGAAGGTCCAAGGAATACAGTAAGCCTGGAGTGAAGCATCGGAATCTATAACTAGTGTCACAGGAATGGTTCAATACTTAGACAGTAGGTAGAGTCAGTCTTCTTGTACTTAAGTTGGCATTGTGCCTTTTGTATATAATTCCGATGCCATTTCTGTGTTTCATCGGCAATAAGGTCAGAGGGATACAGTAAACCTGAAGAGAAGCATGGGAATCTATAGCTAGTGTCACAGGAATGGTTCAAAACATAGACAGCAGGAGGAGTCAGTCTTCTCGTACTTAAGTCGGCAATGTGCCTTTTGTATTTAATTCCCATGCAATTTCTGAGTTTCATCGTCAATAAGAAGGTCAGAGGGATACAGTAAACCTGAAGTGAAGCATCGGAATCCAAAACTAGTGTCACAGGAATGGTTCAAAACATAGACAGTGGGAAGAGTCAGTCTTCTTGTACTTAAGTCGGCATTGTGAATTTTGTATTTAATTCCGATGCAATTTCTGTGTTTCATCGTCAATAAGAAGGTCCAAGGGATACAGTAAACCTGAAGTGAAGCATCGGAATCTATAACTAGTGTCACAGTTATGGTTCAAAGCCAAGTCAGTAAGAAGGGTCATTCTTCTTGTTCTTAAGTCGGCAATTTGCCTTTTGTATTTAATTCCGATGCAATTTCTGTGTTTCATCATCAATAAGAAGGTCCAAGGGATACAGTAAACCTGAAGTGAAGCATCGGAATCTATAAGTAGTGTCTCAGGAATGGTTCGAAACATAGTCAGTAAGAAGAGTCAGTCTCCTGGTACTTAAGTCGGCATTGTGCCCTTTCTATTTAATTCCGATGCAATTTCTGTGTTTCATCGTCAATAACAAGGTCCAAGGGAAGCAGTAAACCTGGAGTGAAGCATCGGAATCTATAACTAGTGTCAATGGAATGGTTCAAAACATAGACAGTAAGATGAGAAAGTCTTCTTGTACTTAAGTCGGCATTGTGCCTTTTGTATATAATTCCGATGCCATTTCTGTGTTTCATCGGCAATAAGGTCAGAGGGATACAGTAAACCTGAAGAGAAGCATGGGAATCTATAGCTAGTGTCACAGGAATGGTTCAAAACATAGTCAGTAAGAAGAGTCAGTCTTCTTGTCCTTAAGTCGGCATTGTGCCCTTTGTATTCATTTCCGATGCAATTTCTGTGTTTCATCGTCAATAAGAAGGTCCAAGGGATACAGTAAACCTGGCGTGATGCATCGGAATCTATATCTAGTGTCACAGGAATGGTTCAAACCATAGACAGTGGGAGGAGTCAGTCTTCTTGTACTTATGTCGGAATTGTGCCTTTTTCTATTTAATTCCGATGCAATTTCTGTGCTTCATCGTCAATGAGAAGGTCCAAGGGATAAAGTAAACTTCAAGTGAAACTTCGGAATCTATTACTAATGTCACAGGAGTGGTTCAAACATAGACAGTAGGAAGAGTCAGTCTTCTTCTACTTAAGTCGGCATTGTGCCTTTTGTATTTCTTTCCGATGCAATTTCTGTGTTTCATCGTCAATAAAAAGGTCCAAGGGATACAATAAACTTGAAGTGAAGCATCGGAATCTATAACTAGTGTCACAGGAATGGTTCAAAACATAGACAGTAAGAAAAGTCAGTCGTCTTGTACCTATGTCGGCATTGTGCCTTTTCTATTTACTTCCGATGCATTATCTGTGTTTCATCGTCAATAAGAAGGTCAGAGGGATACAGTAAACCTGAAGTGAAGCATCCGAATCTATATCTAGTGTCACAGGAATGGTTCAAAAGATAGTCAGTAAGAAGCGTCAGTCTTCTTGTACTTAAGTTGGCATTGTGCCCTTTCTATTTAATTCTGATGCCATTTCTGTGTTTCATCGTCAATAAGAAGGTCCAAGATATATTGTGAACCTGGAGTGAAGCACCGGAATCTATAACTAGTGTCACAGGAATGGATCAAATCATAGACTGTAAGAAGAGTCAGTCTTCTTGTACATTAGTCGGCATTGTGCCTTTTGTGTTTAATTCCGATGCAATTTCTATGTTTCATCGTCAATAAGAAGGTCCAAGGGATGCAGTGAACCTGAAGTGAAGCATCGGAATCTATAACAAGTGTCACAGGAATGGTTCAAAACATTGCCAGTAGGAAGAGTCAGTCTTCCTGTACTTAAGTCGGCATTGTGCCTTTTGTACTTAATTCCGATGCGATTTCTATGTTTCATCGTCAATAAGAAGGTCCAAGGGATACAGTGAACCTGAAGTGAAGCATCGGAATCTATAACTAGTGTCACACGAATGGTTCAAAACATAGATAGTAAGAAGAGTCAGTCTTCTTGTACTTATGTCGGCATTGTGCCTTTTCTATTTAATTCCGATGTAATTTCTGTGTTTCATCGTCAATAAGGAGGTCCAAGGGATACAGTAAACCTGGAATGAAGCATCGGAATCTATAAGTAGTGTCACAGAAATGGTTCAAACTTAGACAGTAGGTAGAGTCAGTCTTCTTGTACTTAAGTTGGCATTGTGCCTTTTGTATTTAATTCCGATGCCATTTCTGTGTTTCATCGGCAATAAGGTCAGAGGGATACAGTAAACCTGAAGTGAGGCATCGGAATCTATAACTAGTGTCACAGGAATGGTTCAAATCATAGACAGTAGGAGGAGTCAGTCTTCTCGTACTTAAGTCGGCAATGTGCCTTTTGCAATTAATTCCTATGCAATATCTGTGTTTCATCGTCAATAAGAAGGTCAGAGGGATACAGTAAACCTGAAGTGAAGCATCGGAATCCAAAACTAGTGTCACAGGAATGGTTCAAAACATAGACAGAAGGAAGTGTCAGTCTTCTTGTAGGTAAGTCGGCATTGTGCCTTTTGTATTTAATTCCGATGCAATTTCTGTCTTTCATCGTCAATAAGAAGGTCCAAGGGATTCAGTAAACCTGGAGTGAAGCATCGGAATCTACGAGGGTTATTCCAAAAGTAAGGTCCGATTGATTGCCAAATTGAAACCACAGTGAACACAGAAATTTTTTACTTGTAACAATTAGCTACACCTTTCAGCTACTTCTCTACGTAGTCGCCGTTCTGACTTAGACTTTTGTCATTGCGTTGTACCTACTTTTCAATAGCCCCATCATAGAAGACAGCCGCCAGTGCTTTCCGCCAATTCTCCACGCTGGCCTACACCTCGTTGTCTGTGTCAAAATGTTGTCGTCAAAGACAGCGGTTCATGTGACCAGAGATGAAACTCAGGGGGAGACAATTGCGGACTGTATTGTGGGTAATCTAACATTTACATTTGAAAACGATGCAGGAACATCTTCAATGCCCCTGCAGAATACGGCTGAGAATTGTCGTGAAGACGAAACAGCACGACAGTTATGTAATGTTGGCTGCATAGCTTCAGGCGAAATTTCTCACCAGGCACTCGTACTTGGCGGCAGACACTATTTTCTAGACATCTTTACGCACTCTCTGCGAGCTCAGAAATGAGAAGAGCGACGTGATGCTAACTGGAGTTATACTAGAGACACTACCCAACACATCTGTGCAAAGCTTTATCGGATTTTCATAGTCGTTTCCATTTCACGACCGATCGGACCTTACTTATGGAATAACCCTCGTATAGCTAGTGTCACAGGAATGGTTAAAACATAGACAGTAAGAAGAGTCAGTCTTCTTGTACTGAATTCGCATTGTGCCTTTTGTATTTAATTCCGATGCAATTTCTGTGTTTCATCGTCAATAAGAAGGTCCAAGGGATACAGTAAACCTCAAGTGAAGCATCGGAATCTATAACTAGTGTCACAGGAATGGTTCAAAACATAGTCAGTAAGAAGAGTCAGTCTTCTTGTACTTAAGTCGGCATTGTGCCTTTTGTATTTAATTCCGATGCAATTTCTGTGTTTCATCGTCAATAAGAAGGTCCAAGGGATACAGTAAACCTGAAGTGAAGAATCGGAATCTATAACTAGTGTCACAGTTATGGTTCAAAGCCAAATCCGTAAGAAGAGTCATTCTTCTTGTCCTTACGTCGGCATTGTGCCTTTTGTATTTAATTCCGATGCAATTTCTGTGTTTCATCGTCAATAAGAAGGTCCAAGGGATACAGTAAACCTGGAGTGTAGCATCGGAATCTATAACTAGTGCCACAGGAATAATTCAAAACATAGTCAGTAGGAAGAGTCGGTCTTCATGTACTTAAGTCGGCACTGTGCCATTTGTATTTAATTCCGATGCAATTTCTGTGTTTCATCGTCAATAAGAAGGTCCAAGGGATACAGTAAACCTGAAGTGAAGCATCGGAATCTATAACGAGTGTCACAGGAATGGTTCAAAACATAGACAGTGGGAAGAATCGGTCTTCTTGTACTTAAGTCGGCATTGTGCCTTTTGTATTTAATTCCGATGCAATTTCTGTGTTTCATCGTCAATAAGAAGGTCCAAGGGGTACAGTAAACCTGAAGTGAAGAATCGGAATCTGTAACTAGTGTCACAGTTATGGTTCAAAGCCAAGTCCGTAAGAAGAGTCATTCTTCTTGTCCTTACGTCGGCATTGTGCCTTTTGTATTTAATTCCGATGCAATTTCTGTGTTTCATCGTCAATAAGAAGGTCCAAGGGATACAGTAAACCTGGAGTGAAGCATCGGAATCTATAACTAGTGTCAATGGAATGGTTCAAAACCTAGACAGTAAGATGAGTCAGTCTTCTTGTACTTGAGTCGGCATTGCGCCTTTTGTATTTAATTCCGATGCAATATCTGTGTTTCATCGTCAATAAGAAGGTCGGAGGGATACAGTAAACCTGAAGTGAAGCATCGGAATCTATAGCTAGTGTCACAGGAATGGTTCAAAACATAGACAGTAAGAAGTGTCAGTCTTCTTGTCCTTAAGTCGGCATTGTGCTCTTTGTATTTAATTCCGATGCAATTTCTGTGTTTCATCGTCAATAAGAAGGTCCAAGGGATACAGTAAACCTAGCGTGATGCATCGGAATCTATATCTAGTGTCACAGGAATGGTTCAAAACATAGACAGTAAGAAGAGTCAGTCATCTTGTAGTAATGTCGGCATTGTGCCTTTTGTATTCCATTCCGATGCAATTTCTGTGTTTCATCGTCAATGAGAAGGTCCAAGGGATACAGTAAACTTCAAGTGAAGCTTCGGAATCTCTTACTAGTGTCACAGGAGTGGTTCAAAACATAGACAGTTGGAAGAGTCAGTCTTCCTTGACTTAAGTAGGCATTGTGCCTTTTGTATTTCATTCCGATGCAATTTCTGTGTTTCATCGTTAATAAGAAGGTCCAAGGGATACAGTAAACCTGAAGTGAAGCATCGGAATCTATAAGTAGTGTCACAGGAATGGTTCAAAACATAGACAGTAAGAAAAGTCAGTCGTCTTGTACTTAAGTCGGCATTGTGCCTTTTCTATTTACTTCCGATGCAATATCTGTGTTTCATCGTCAATAAGAAGGTCAGAGGGATACAGTAAACCTGAAGTGAAGCATCCGAATCTATATCTAGTGTCACAGGAATGCTTCAAAAGATAGTCAGTAAGAAGCGTCAGTCTTCTTGTACTATAGTCGGCATTGTGCCTTTTCTATTTAATTCTGCTGCCATTTCTGTGTTTCATCGTAAATAAGAAGGTCCAAGGGATACAGTAAACCTGAAGTGAAGTATCGGAATCTATAACAAGTGTCACAGGAATGGTTCAAAACATTGACAGTAGGAAGAGTCAGTCTTCCTGTACTTAAGTCGGCATTGTGCCTTTTGTACTTAATTCCGATGCAATTTCTGTGTTTCATCCTCAATAAGAAGGTCCAAGGGATACAGTAAACCTGAAGTGAAGCATCGGAATCTATAACTAGTGTCACAGGAATGGTTCAAAACATAGACAGTAAAAAGAGTCAGTCTTCTTGTACTTAAGTCGGCATTGTGCCTTTTCTATGTAATTCCGATGCAATTTCTGTGTTTCATCGTCAATAAGAAGGTAGAAGGGATACAGTAATCCTGAAGTGAAGCATCGGAATCTATAACTAGTGTCACAGGAATGGTTCAAAACATAGTCAGTAGGAAGAGTCAGTCTTCTGGTACTTAAGACGGCATTGTGATTTTTGTCTTTAATTCCGATGCAATTACTGTGTTTCATCGTCAATACGAAGGTCAGAGGGATACAGTAAACCTGAAGTGAAGCATCGGAATCCAAAACTAGTGTCACAGGAATGGTTCAAAGCATAGATAGTAGGAAGAGTCAGTCTTCTTGTACTTAAGTCGGCATAGTGCCTTTTGTATTTAATTCCGATGCAATTTCTGTGTTGCATCGTCAATAAGAAAGTCAGAGGGATACAGTAAAACCTGTAGTGAATCATCGGAATCTATAACTAGTGTCACAGGAATGGTTCAAAAGATAGTCAGTAGGAAGAGTCAGTCTTCTTGTACTTAAGTCGGCATTGTGCGTTTTGTATTTAATTCCGATGCAATTTCTGTGTTTCATCGGCAATAAGGTCAGTGGGATACAGTTAACCAGAAGTGAAGCATCGGAATCTATAATTAGTGTCACAGGAATGGCTCAAAACAAAGTCAGTAAGAAGAGTCAGCCTTCTTGCCATAAGTCGGCATTGTGCCTTTGGTATTTCATTCCGATGCAATTTCTGTGTTTCATCGTCAATAAGAAGGTCCAAGGGATACAGTAAACCTCAAGTGAAGCGTCGGAATCTATAACTAGTGTTACAGTAATAGTTCAAAACATAGTCAGTAGGGAGAGTCCGCCTTCATGTACTTAAGTCGGGATTGTGCCTTTTGTATTTAATTCCAATGCAATTTCTGTGTTTCATCGTCAATAAGAAGATCCACGGGATACAGTAAACCTGAAGTGAAGCATCGGAAACTATAAGTAGTGTCACAGGAATGGTTCAAAACATAGACAGTAGGAAGAGTCAGTCTTCTTGTACTTAAGTCGGCATTGTGCCTTTTGTATTTAATTCCGATGCAATTTCTGTGTTTCATAGTCAATAAGAAGGTCCAAGGGATACAGAAATCCTGGAGTGTAGCATCAGAATCTATAACTAGTGTCACAGGAATGGTTCAAAACATAGACAGTAAGAAGAGTCCGTCTTCGTGTACTCAAGACGGCATTTTGCCTTTTAATTAAATTCCGATGCAATTTCTGTGTTTTCATCGTCAATAAGAAGGTCCAAGGGCAACAGTAAACCTGAAGTGAATCATCGGAATCTCTAACTAGTGTCACAGGAATGTTTCAAACATAGACAGTAAGAACAGTCAGTCGTCTTGTACTTAAGTCGGCATTCTGCCTTTTCTATTTATTTCCGATGCAATTTCTGTGTTTCATCGTCAATAACAATGTCCAACGGATACAGTAAACCTGGAGTGAAGCATCGGAATCTATAACTAGTGTCAATGGAATGGTTCAAATCTTAGTCAGTAAGAAGAGTGAGTCTTCTTGTCCTTATGTCGGCATTGTGCCTTTTGTTTTCAATTCCGATGCAATTTCTGTGTTTCATCGTCAATAAGAAGGTCATAGGGATAAAGTAAACCTGAAGTCTAGCATCGGAATCTCTAACTAGTGTCACAGGAATGGTTCAAAACATAGACAGTAGGAAGAGTCAGTCTCCTTGTACTTAAGTCGGCATTGTGCTTTTTGTATTTAATTCCGATGCAATTTCTGTGTTTCATCGTCAATAAGAAGTCCAATGGGTACAGTAAACCTGGAGTGAAGCATCGGAATCTATAACTAGTGTCACAGGAATGGTTCAAAGCATTGACAGTAAGAAGAGTCAGTCGTCTTGTAGTTAAGGCGACATTGTGCCTTTACTATTTAATTCCGAAGCAATTTCTGTGTTTCATCGTCAATAAGTAGGTCAGAGGGATACAATTAACCTGAAGTGAAGCATCGGAACCAATAACTAGTGTCACAGGAATGGTTCAAAGAAAAGTCAGTAAGAAGTGTCAGTCTTCTTATCCTTAAGTCGGCATTTTGCCTTTTGTATTTAATTCCGGTGCAGTTTCTGTGTTTCATCGTCAATAAGAAGGTCCAAGGGATACAGTAAACCTAAGGCGAAGCATCGGAATCTATAACTAGTGTCACAGGAATGGTTCAAAACATAGTCAGAAAGAAGAGTCAGTATTCTTGTACTTAAGTCGGCATTGTGCGCCTTCTATTTAATTCCGATGCAATTTCTGTGTTTCATCGTCAATAACAACGTCCAAGGGATACAGTAAACCTGGAGTGAAGCATCGGAATCTATAAGTAGTGTCAATGCAATGGTTCAAAGGCATAGACAGTAAGAAGAGTCAGCCTCATTGTACGTATGTCGGCATTGAGCCTTTTGAATTTAATTCCGATGCAATTTCTGTGTTTCATCGTCAATAAGAAGGTCAGTGGTATACAGTAAATCTGAAGTGTAGCATCGGAATCTATAGCTAGTGTCACAGGAATGGTTCAAAACAAAGTCAGTATGAAGAGTCAGCCTTCTTGCCTTAAGTCGGCATTGTGCCTTTTGTATTTCATTCCGATGCAATTTCTGTGTTTCATCGTCAATACGATGGTCCAAGGGATACAGTAAACCTCAAGTGAAGCATCGGAATCTATAACTAGTGTTACAGGAATAGTTCAAAACATAGTCAGTAGTTAGAGTCGGTCTTCATCTACTTAAGTCGGAATTGTGCCTTTTCTGTTTAATTCCGATGCAATTTCTGTGTTTCATCGTCAATACGAAGTTCAGAGGGATACAATTAACCTGAAGTGAGGCATCGGAATCTATAACTGGTGTCACAGGAATGGTTCAAAACAAAGTCAGTAAGAAGAGCCAGTCTTCTTGTCCTTAAGTCGGCATTGTGCCTTTTGTATTTAATTCCGATCCAATTTCTGTGTTTCATCGTCAATAAGAAGGTCCAAGGGATACAGAAATCCTGGAGTGTAGCATCAGAATCTATATCTAGTGTCACAGGAATGCTTCAAAAGATAGTCAGTAAGAAGCGTCAGTCTTCTTGTACTTTAGTCGGCATTGTGCCTTTTCTATTTAATTCTGTTGCCATTTCTGTGTTTCATCGTCAATAAGAAGGTCCAAGATATATTGTAGACCTGGATTGAAGCACCGGAATCTATAACTAGTGTCACAGGAATGGATCAAATCATAGACTGTGAGAAGAGTCAGTCTTCTTGTACATTAGTCGGCATTGTGCCTTTTGTGTTTGATTCCGATGCAATTTCTGTGTTTCATCGTCAATAATAAGGTCCAAGGGATACAGTAAACCTGAAGTGAAGTATCGGAATCTATAACAAGTGTCACAGGAATGGTTCAAAACATTGACAGTAGGAAGAGTCAGTCTTCCTGTACTTAAGTCGGCATTGTGCCTTTTGTACTTAATTCCGATGCAATTTCTGTGTTTCATCGTCAATAAGAAGGTCCAAGGGATACAGTAAACCTGAAGTGAAGCATCGGAATCTACAACTAGTGTCACAGGAATGGTTCAAAACATAGACAGTAAAAAGAGTCAGTCTTCCTGTACTTAAGTCGGCATTGTGCCTTTTCTATGTAATTCCGATGCAATTTCTGTGTTTCATCGTCAATAAGAAGGTAGAAGGGATACAGTAAACCTGAAGTGAAGCATCGGAATCCAAAACTAGTGTCACAGGAATGGTTCAAAACATAGATTGTAGGAAGAGTCAGTCTTCTTGTACTTAAGTCGGATAGTGCCTTTTGTATTTAATTCCGATGCAATTTCTGTGTTTCATCGTCAATAAGAAGGTCCAAGGGATACAGAAATCCTGGAGTGTAGCATCGGAATCTATAACTAGTGTCACAGGAATGGTTCAAAACATAGACAGTAAGAAGAGTCAGTCTTCGTGTACTTAAGACTGCATTTTGCCTTTTAATTAAATTCCGATGCAATTTCTGTGTTTTCATCGTCAATAAGAAGGTCCAAGAGCAACAGTAAACCTGAAGTGAATCATCGGAATCTCTAACTAGTGTCACAGGAATGTTTCAAACATAGACAGTAAGAACAGTCAGTCGTCTTGTACTTAAGTCGGCATTGTGCCTTTTCTATTTATTTCCGATGCAATTTCTGTGTTTCATCGTCAATAACAATGTCCAAGGGATACAGTAAACCTGGAGTGAAGCATCGGAACCTATAACTTGTGTCAATGGAACGGTTCAAATCGTGGTCAGTAAGAAGAGTGAGTCTTCTTGTCCTTATGTCGGCATTGTGCCTTTTGTATTCAATTCCGATGCAATTTCTGTGTTTCATCGTCAATAAGAAGGTCCAAGGGATACAGTAAACCTGGAGTGTAGCATCGGAATCTATAACTAGTGTCACAGGAATGGTTCAAATCATAGACAGTAAGAAAAGTCAGTCGTCTTGTACCTAAGTCGGCATTGTGCCTTTTCTATTTAATTCCGATGCAATTTCTGTGTTTCATCGACAATAAGAAGGTCATAGGGATAAAGTAAACCTGAAGTCTAGCATCGGAATCTCTAACTAGTGTCACAGGAATGGTTCAAAACATAGACAGTAGGAAGAGTCAGTCTCCTTGTACTTAAGTCGGCATTGTGCTTTTTGTATTTAATTCCGATGCAATTTCTGTGTTTCATCGTCAATAAGTAGGTCAGAGGGATACAGTAAATCTGAAGTGAAGCATCGAAAACAAAAACTAGTGTCACAGGAATGGTTCAAAACTTAGACAGTAGGAAGAGTCAGTCTTCTTGTACTTATGTCGCACTGTGCTTTTTGTATTCAATTCCGATGCAATCTCTGTGTTTCATCGTCAATAAGAAGTCCAATGGGTACAGTAAACCTGGAGTGAAGCATCGGAATCTATAACTAGTGTCACAGGAATGGTTCAAAACATTGACAGTAAGAAGAGTCAGTCGTCTTGTAGTTAAGTCGACATTGTGCCTTTACTATTTAATTCCGAAGCAATTTCTGTGTTTCATCGTCAATAAGTAGGTCAGAGGGATACAATTAACCTGAAGTGAAGCATCGGAACCTATAACTAGTGTCACAGGAATGGTTCAAAGAAAAGTCAGTAAGAAGTGTCAGTCTTCTTATCCTTAAGTCGGCATTGTGCCATTTGTATTTAATTCCGATCCAATTTCTGTGTTTCATCGTCAATAAGAAGGTCCAAGGGATACAGTAAACCTGGAGTGTAGCATCGGAATCTATAACTAGTGTCACAGGAATGGGTCAAAACATAGACAGTAAGAAGAGTCAGTCTTCGTGTACTTAAGTCGGCATTTTGCCTTTTGTATTTAATTCCGATGCAGTTTCTGTGTTTCATCGTCAATAAGAAGGTCCAAGGGATACAGTAAACCTAAGGCGAAGCATCGGAATCTATAACTAGTGTCATAGGAATGGTTCAAAACATAGTCAGAAAGAAGAGTCAGTATTCTTGTACTTAAGTCGGCATTGTGCGCCTTCTATTTAATTCCGATGCAATTTCTGTGTTTCATCGACAATAAGAAGGTCATAGGGATAAAGTAAACCTGAAGTCTAGCATCGGAATCTCTAACTAGTGTCACAGGAATGGTTCAAAACATAGACAGTAGGAAGAGTCAGTCTCCTTGTACTTAAGTCGGCATTGTGCTTTTTGTATTTAATTCCGATGCAATTTCTGTGTTTCATCGTCAATAAGTAGGTCAGAGGGATACAGTAAATCTGAAGTGAAGCATCGAAAACAAAAACTAGTGTCACAGGAATGGTTCAAAACTTAGACAGTAGGAAGAGTCAGTCTTCTTGTACTTATGTCGCACTGTGCTTTTTGTATTCAATTCCGATGCAATCTCTGTGTTTTATCGTCAATAAGAAGTCCAATGGGTACAGTAAACCTGGAGTGAAGCATCGGAATCTATAACTAGTGTCACAGGAATGGTTCAAAACATTGACAGTAAGAAGAGTCAGTCGTCTTGTAGTTAAGCCGACATTGTGCCTTTACTATTTAATTCCGAAGCAATTTCTGTGTTTCATCGTCAATAAGTAGGTCAGAGGGATACAATTAACCTGAAGTGAAGCATCGGAACCTATAACTAGTGTCACAGGAATGGTTCAAAGAAAAGTCAGTAAGAAGTGTCAGTCTTCTTATCCTTAAGTCGGCATTGTGCCATTTGTATTTAATACCGATCCAATTTCTGTGTTTCATCGTCAATAAGAAGGTCCAAGGGATACAGTAAACCTGGAGTGTAGCATCGGAATCCATAACTAGTGTCACAGGAATGGGTCAAAACATAGACAGTAAGAAGAGTCAGTCTTCGTGTACTTAAGTCGGCATTTTGCCTTTTGTATTTAATTCCGATGCAGTTTCTGTGTTTCATCGTCAATAAGAAGGTCCAAGGGATACAGTAAACCTAAGGCGAAGCATCGGAATCTATAACTAGTGTCATAGGAATGGTTCAAAACATAGTCAGAAAGAAGAGTCAGTATTCTTGTACTTAAGTCGGCATTGTGCGCCTTCTATTTAATTCCGATGCAATTTCTGTGTTTCATCGTCAATAACAACGTCCAAGGGATACAGTAAACCTGGAGTGAAGCATCGGAATCTATAAGTAGTGTCAATGCAATGGTTCAAAGGCATAGACAGTAAGAAGAGTCAGCCTCATTGTACGTAGGTCGGCATTGAGCCTTTTGAATTTAATTCCGATGCAATTTCTGTGTTTCATCGTCAATAAGAAGGTCAGAGGTATACAGTAAACCTGAAGTGTAGCATCGGAATCTATAGCTAGTGTCACAGGAATGGTTCAAAGCAAAGTCAGTATGAAGAGTCAGCCTTCTTGCCTTAAGTCGGCATTGTGCCTTTTGTATTTCATTCCGATGCAATTTCTGTGTTTCATCGTCAATAAGAAGGTCCAAGGGATACAGTAAACCTCAAGTGAAGCATCGGAATCTATAACTAGTGTTACAGGAATAGTTCAAAACATAGTCAGTAGGGAGAGTCGGTCTTCATGTACTTAAGTCGGCATTGTGCCTTTTCTGTTTAATTCCGATGCAATTTCTGTGTTTCATCTTCAATACGAAGGTCAGAGGGATACAATTAACCTGAAGTGAGGCATCGGAATCTATAACTGGTGTCACAAGAATGGTTCAAAACAAAGTCAGCAAGAAGAGTCAGTCTTCATGTACTTAAGTCGGCATAGTGCTTTTCTATTTAATTCCTATGCAATTTCTGTGTTTCATCGTCAATAACAAGGTCCAATGGATACAGTAAACCTGGAGTGAAGCATCGGAATCTATGACTAGTGTCACAGGAATGGTTCACAACATAGACAGTAAGAAGAGTCAGTCTTCTTGTACTTATGTCGGCATTGTGCCTTTTGTGTTTAATTCCGATGCAATTTCTGTATTTCATCGACAATAAGATGGTCCAAGGGAGACAGTAAATCTGGAGTGAAGCATCGGAAATTATATCTAGTGTCACTGGAATGGTTCAAAATATAGACAGTAAGAAGAGTCAGAATTCTTGTACTTATGTCGGCATTGTGCTATTGTATTTAATTCCGATGCATTTTCTGCGATTCATCGTCAATTAGAACGTCCAAGGGATACAGTAAACCTAAGGCGAAGCATCGGAATCTATAACTAGTGTCATAGGAATGGTTCAAAACATAGTCAGAAAGAAGAGTTAGTATTCTTGTACTTAAGTCGGCATTGTGCGCCTTCTATTTAATTCCGATGCAATTTCTGTGTTTCATCGTCAATAACAACGTCCAAGGGATACAGTAAACCTGGAGTGAAGCATCGGAATCTATAAGTAGTGTCAATGCAATGGTTCAAAGGCATAGACAGTAAGAAGAGTCAGCCTCATTGTACGTAGGTCGGCATTGAGCCTTTTGAATTTAATTCCGATGCAATTTCTGTGTTTCATCGTCAATAGGAAGGTCAGAGGTATACAGTAAACCTGAAGTGTAGCATCGGAATCTATAGCTAGTGTCACAGGAATGGTTCAAAGCAAAGTCAGTATGAAGAGTCAGCCTTCTTGCCTTAAGTCGGCATTGTGCCTTTTGTATTTCATTCCGATGCAATTTCTGTGTTTCATCGTCAATAAGAAGGTCCAAGGGATACAGTAAACCTCAAGTGAAGCATCGGAATCTATAACTAGTGTTACAGGAATAGTTCAAAACATACTCAGTAGGGAGAGTCGGTCTTCATGTACTTAAGTCGGCATTGTGCCTTTTCTGTTTAATTCCGATGCAATTTCTGTGTTTCATCTTCAATACGAAGGTCAGAGGGATTCAATTAACCTGAAGTGAGGCATCGGAATCTATAACTGGTGTCACAAGAATGGTTCAAAACAAAGTCAGCAAGAAGAGTCAGTCTTCATGTACTTAAGTCGGCATTGTGCCTTTTCTGTTTAATTCCGATGCAATTTCTGTGTTTCATCGTCAATACGAAGGTCAGAGGGATACAATTAACCTGAAGTGAGGCATCGGAATCTATAACTGGTGTCACAGGATTGGTTCAAAACAAAGTCAGTAAGAAGAGTCAGTCTTCTTGTCCTTAAGTCGGCATTGTGCCTTTTGTATTTAATTCCGATCCAATTTCTGTGTTTCATCGTCAATAAGAAGGTCCAAGGGATACAGAAATCCTGGAGTGTAGCATCAGAATCTATATCTAGTGTCACAGGAATGCTTCAAAAGATAGTCAGTAAGAAGCGTCAGTCTTCTTGTACTTTAGTCGGCATTGTGCCTTTTCTATTTAATTCTGTTGCCATTTCTGTGTTTCATCGTCAATAAGAAGGTCCAAGATATATTGTAGACCTGGATTGAAGCACCGGAATCTATAACTAGTGTCACAGGAATGGATCAAATCATAGACTGTGAGAAGAGTCAGTCTTCTTGTACATTAGTCGGCATTGTGCCTTTTGTGTTTGATTCCGATGCAATTTCTGTGTTTCATCGTCAATAATAAGGTCCAAGGGATACAGTAAACCTGAAGTGAAGTATCGGAATCTATAACAAGTGTCACAGGAATGGTTCAAAACATTGACAGTAGGAAGAGTCAGTCTTCCTGTACTTAAGTCGGCATTGTGCCTTTTGTACTTAATTCCGATGCAATTTCTGTGTTTCATCGTCAATAAGAAGGTCCAAGGGATACAGTAAACCTGAAGTGAAGCATCGGAATCTACAACTAGTGCCACAGGAATGGTTCAAAACATAGAAAGTAAAAAGAGTCAGTCTTCTTGTACTTAAGTCGGCATTGTGCCTTTTCTATGTAATTCCGATGCAATTTCTGTGTTTCATCGTCAATAAGAAGGTAGAAGGGATACAGTAAACCTGAAGTGAAGCATCGGAATCCAAAACTAGTGTCACAGGAATGGTTCAAAACATAGATAGTAGGAAGAGTCAGTCTTCTTGTACTTAAGTCGGATAGTGCCTTTTGTATTTAATTCCGATGCAATTTCTGTGTTTCATGGTCAATAAGAAGGTCCAAGGGATACAGAAATCCTGGAGTGTAGCATCGGAATCTATAACTAGTGTCACAGGAATGGTTCAAAACATAGACAGTAAGAAGAGTCAGTCTTCGTGTACTTAAGACGGCATTTTGCCTTTTAATTCAATTCCGATGCAATTTCTGTGTTTTCATCGTCAATAAGAAGGTCCAAGAGCAACAGTAAACCTGAAGTGAATCATCGGAATCTCTAACTAGTGTCACAGGAATGTTTCAAACATAGACAGTAAGAACAGTCAGTCGTCTTGTACTTAAGTCGGCATTGTGCCTTTTCTATTTATTTCCGATGCAATTTCTGTGTTTCATCGTCAATAACAATGTCCAAGGGATACAGTAAACCTGGAGTGAAGCATCGGAATCTATAACTTGTGTCAATGGAACGGTTCAAATCATGGTCAGTAAGAAGAGTGAGTCTTCTTGTCCTTATGTCGGCATTGTGCCTTTTGTATTCAATTCCGATGCAATTTCTGTGTTTCATCGTCAATAAGAAGGTCCAAGGGATACAGTAAACCTGGAGTGTAGCATCGGAATCTATAACTAGTGTCACAGGAATGGTTCAAATCATAGACAGTAAGAAAAGTCAGTCGTCTTGTACCTAAGTCGGCATTGTGCCTTTTCTATTTAATTCCGATGCAATTTCTGTGTTTCATCGACAATAAGAAGGTCATAGGGATAAAGTAAACCTGAAGTCTAGCATCGGAATCTCTAACTAGTGTCACAGGAATGGTTCAAAACATAGA
This sequence comes from Schistocerca piceifrons, assembly GCF_021461385.2. NCBI lineage: Eukaryota > Metazoa > Arthropoda > Insecta > Orthoptera > Acrididae > Schistocerca > Schistocerca piceifrons. The sequence goes on from NW_025727377.1 coordinate 190,976, forward strand.
CAGTAGGAAGAGTCAGTCTCCTTGTACTTAAGTCGGCATTGTGCTTTTTGTATTTAATTCCGATGCAATTTCTGTGTTTCATCGTCAATAAGTAGGTCAGAGGGATACAGTAAATCTGAAGTGAAGCATCGAAAACAAAAACTAGTGTCACAGGAATGGTTCCAAACTTAGACAGTAGGAAGAGTCAGTCTTCTTGTACTTATGTCGCACTGTGCTTTTTGTATTCAATTCCGATGCAATCTCTGTGTTTTATCGTCAATAAGAAGGTCCAAGTGATAAAGTAAAACTGGAGTGTAGCATCGGAATCTATAACTAGTGTCACAGGAATGGTTCAAAACATAGACACTATGAAGAGTCAGTCTTCGTGTACTTAAGTAGGCATTTTGCTTTTTGTATTTAAATCCGATACAATTTCTGTGTTTCATCGTCAATAAAAAGGTCCAAGGGATACAGTAAATCTGGGGTGAAGCATCGGAATCCATAACAAGTGTCACAGGAATGGTTCAAACCATAGTCAGTAAGGAGAGTCAGTCTTCTTGTACTTAAGTCGGCATTGTGTATTTTCTATTTAATTCCGATGCAATTTCTGTGGTTCATCGTCAATAACAAGGTCCAAGGGATACAGTAAACCTGGAGTGAAGCATCGCAATCTATAACTAGTGTCAATGGAATGGTTCAAAACATAGACAGTAAGAAGAGTCAATCTTCTTGTACTTAAGTTGGCATTGTGCCTTTTGTATTTAATTGCGATGCCATTTCTGTGTTTCATCGTCAATAAGAAGGTCAGAGGGATACAGGAAACCTGAAGGGAAGCATCGGAATCTATAGCTAGTGTCACAGGAATGGTATAAAACATAGTCAGTAAGAAGAGTCAATCTTCTTCTCCTTAAGTCGGCATTGTGCCTTTTGTATTTACTTCCGATGCGATTTCTGTGTTTCATCGTCAATAAGAAGGTCCAAGGGATACAGTAAACCTGAAGTAAAGCACCGGAATCTATAACTAGTGTCGGAGGAATGGTACAAAACATAGACTGTAAGAACAGTCAGTCTTCTTGTACTTCAACGACATTGTGCCTTTTCAATTTAATTCCGGTGCAATTTCTGTGTTTCATCGTCAATAAGAAGGTGAGAGGGATACAATTATTCTGATGTGATGCATCGGAATCTCTAACTAGTGTCAAAGGAATGGTTCAAAAGAAAAGTCAGTAAGAAGTGTCAGTCTTCTTATCCTTAAGTCGGCATTGTGCCTTTTGTATTTAATTCCGATGCAATTTCTGTGTTTCAACGTCAATAAAAGGTCGGAGGGATACAGTAAACCAGAAGTGAAGCATCGGAATCTATAGCTAGTGTCACAGGAATGGTTCAAAACATAGTCAGTAAGAAGAGTCAGTCTTCTTGTCCTTAAGTCGGCATTGTGCCTTTGTATTTAATTCCGATGCAATTTCTCTGTTTCATCGTCAATAAGAAGGTTCAAGGGATACAGTAAACCTCAAGTGAAGCATCGGAATCTATAACTAGTGATACAGGAATGGTTCAAAGCATAGTCAGTAGGGAGAGTCGGTCTTCATGTACTTAAGTCGGCATTGTGCCTTTTGTATTTAATTCCAATGCAATTTCTGTGTTTCATCGTCAATAAGAAGATCCAAGGGAGACAGTAAATCTGGAGTGAAGCATCGGAAATTATATCTAGTGTCACTGGAATGGTTCAAAATATAGACAGTAAGAAGAGTCAGACTTCTTGTACTTAAGTCGGCATTGTGCTATTGTATTTAATTCCGATGCATTTTCTGCGATTCATCGTCAATTAGAACGTCCAAGGGATACAGTAAACCTGAAGTGAAGCATCGGAATCTATAACTAGCGTCACATAAATGGTTCAAAACATAGTCAGTAAGAAGAGTCAGTCTTCTTGTCCTTTAGCCGGAATTGTGCCTTTTGTTTTTAATTCCGTTGCAATATCTGTATTTCATCGGAAATAAGGTCAGTGGGATAAGTAAACCTGATGTGTAGCATCGGAATCTATAACTAGTGTCACAGGAATGGTTCAAAACATAGACAGTAGGAAGAGTCAGTCTCCTTGTACTTAAGACGGCATTGTGCCTTTTGTATTTAATTCCGATGCAATTTCTGTGTCTCATCGTCAATAAGTAGGTCAGAGGGATACAGTATATCTGAAATGAAGCATCGGAATTAAAAACTAGTGTCACAGGAATGGTTCAAAACATAGACAGTAGGAAGAGTCAGTCTTCTTGTACTTATGTCGCACTGTGCTTTTTGTATTTAATTCCGATGCAATCTCTGTGTTTCATCGTCAATAAGAAGGTCCAAGGGATACAGTAAACCTGGAGTGAAGCATCGGAATCTATAACTAGTGTCACAGGAATGGTTCAAAACATTGACAGTAAGAAGAGTCAGTCTTCTTGTACTTAAGTCGACATTGTGCCTTTTCTATTTAATTCCGATGCAATTTCTGTGTTTCATCGTCAATAAGTAGGTCAGAGGGATACAATTAACCTGAAGTGAAGCATCGGAAGCTATAACTAGTGTCACAGGAATGGTTCAAAGAAAAGTCAGTATGAAGTGTCGGTCTTCTTATACTTAAGTCGGCATTGTACCATTTGAATTTAATTCCGATCCAATTTCTGTGTTTCATTGTCAATAAGAAGGTCCAAGGGATACAGTAAACCTGGAGTGTAGCATCGGAATCTATAACTAGTGTCACAGAAATCGGTCAAAACATAGACGTTAAGAAGAGTCAGTCTTCGTGTACTTAAGTCGGCATTTTGCCTTTTGTATTTAATTCCGATGCAATTTCTGTGTTTCATCGTCAATAAGAAGGTCCAAGGGATACAGTAAACCTGAGGTGAAGCATCGGAATCAATAACTAGTGTCACAGGAATGGTTCAAAGCATTGTCAGAAAGAAGAGTCAGTATTCTTGTACTTAAGTCGGCATTGTGCCTTTTCTATTTAATTCCGATGCAATTTCTGTGTTTCATCGTCAATAAAAAGGTCCAAGGGATACAGTAAACCTGGAGTGAAGCATCGGAATCTATAAGTAGTGTCAATGCAATGGTTCAAAAGCATAGACAGTATGAAGAATCAGCCACATTGTACTTAGGTCGTCATTGTGCCTTTTGTATTTAATTCCGATGCAATTTATGTGTTTCATCGTCAATAAGAAGGTCGGAGGTATACAGTAAACCTGAAGTGAAGCATCGGAATCTATAGCTAGTGTCACAGGAATGGTTCAAAACAAAGTCAGTTAGAAGAGTCAGCCTTCTTGCCTTAAGTCGGCATTGTGCCTTTTGTATTTCATTCCGATGCAATTTCTGTGTTTCATCGTCAATAAGAAGGTCCAAGGGATACAGTAAACCTCAAGTGAAGCATCGGAATCTATAACTAGTGTTACAGGAATAGTTCAAAACATAGTCAGTAGGGAGAGTCGGTCTTCATGTACTTAAGTCGGCATTGTGACTTTTGTATTTAATTCCAATGCAAATTCTGTGTTTCATCGTCAATAAGAAGGTCCAGGGTATACAGTAAACCTGAAGTGAAGCATCGGAATCTATAACTAGTGTCACAGGAATGGTTCAAAACATAGTCAGTAAGAAGAGTCAGTCTTCTTGTACTTAAGTCGGCATTGTGCCTTTTCTATTAAATTCCGATGCAATTTCTGTGTTTCATCGTCAATAAGAAGGTCCAAGGGATACAGTAAACCCGGAGTGAAGCATCGGAATCTATAACTAGTGTCACAGGAATGGTTCAAAGCATAGACAGTAAGAAGAGTCAGTCTTCCTGTACTTAAGTCGACATTGTGCCTTTTCTATTTAATTCCGATGCAATTTCTGTGTTTCATCGTCAATCAGATGGTCAGAGGGATACAATAAACCTGAAGTGAAGCATCGGAATCTATAACTAGTGTCACAGGAATGGTTCAAAACAAAGTCAGTAAGAAGAGTCAGTCTTCTTGTCCTTAAGTCGGCATTGTGCCTTTTGTATTTAATTCCGATCCAATTTCTGTGTTTCATCGTCAATAAGAAGGTCCAAGTGATAAAGTAAAACTGGAGTGTAGCATCGGAATCTATAACTAGTGTCACAGGAATGGTTCAAAACATAGACACTATGAAGAGTCAGTCTTCGTGTACTTAAGTAGGCATTTTGCCTTTTGTATTTAAATCCGATACAATTTCTGTGTTTCATCGTCAATAAAAAGGTCCAAGGGATACAGTAAATCTGGGGTGAAGCATCGGAATCCATAACAAGTGTCACAGGAATGGTTCAAACCATAGTCAGTAAGGAGAGTCAGTCTTCTTGTACTTAAGTCGGCATTGTGTATTTTCTATTTAATTCCGATGCAATTTCTGTGGTTCATCGTCAATAACAAGGTCCAAGGGATACAGTAAACCTGGAGTGAAGCATCGCAATCTATAACTAGTGTCAATGGAATGGTTCAAAACATAGACAGTAAGAAGAGTCAATCTTCTTGTACTTAAGTTGGCATTGTGCCTTTTGTATTTAATTGCGATGCCATTTCTGTGTTTCATCGTCAATAAGAAGGTCAGAGGGATACAGGAAACCTGAAGGGAAGCATCGGAATCTATAGCTAGTGTCACAGGAATGGTATAAAACATAGTCAGTAAGAAGAGTCAATCTTCTTCTCCTTAAGTCGGCATTGTGCCTTTTGTATTTACTTCCGATGCGATTTCTGTGTTTCATCGTCAATAAGAAGGTCCAAGGGATACAGTAAACCTGGAGTAAAGCACCGGAATCTATAACTAGTGTCGGAGGAATGGTACAAAACATAGACTGTAAGAACAGTCAGTCTTCTTGTACTTCAACGACATTGTGCCTTTTCAATTTAATTCCGGTGCAATTTCTGTGTTTCATCGTCAATAAGAAGGTGAGAGGGATACAATTATTCTGATGTGATGCATCGGAATCTCTAACTAGTGTCAAAGGAATGGTTCAAAAGAAAAGTCAGTAAGAAGTGTCAGTCTTCTTATCCTTAAGTCGGCATTGTGCCTTTTGTATTTCATTCCGATGCAATTTCTGTGTTTCAACGTCAATAAAAAGGTCGGAGGGATACAGTAAACCAGAAGTGAAGCATCGGAATCTATAGCTAGTGTCACAGGAATGGTTCAAAACATAGTCAGTAAGAAGAGTCAGTCTTCTTGTCCTTAAGTCGGCATTGTGCCTTTGTATTTAATTCCGATGCAATTTCTCTGTTTCATCGTCAATAAGAAGGTTCAAGGGATACAGTAAACCTCAAGTGAAGCATCGGAATCTATAACTAGTGATACAGGAATGGTTCAAAGCATAGTCAGTAGGGAGAGTCGGTCTTCATGTACTTAAGTCGGCATTGTGCCTTTTGTATTTAATTCCAATGCAATTTCTGTGTTTCATCGTCAATAAGAAGATCCAAGGGATACAGTAAACCTGAAGTGAGGCATCGGAATCTATAACTAGTGTCACCGGAATGGTTCAAAGCATAGACAGTAGGAAGAGTCAGTCTTCTTGTACTGAAGTCGGCATTGTGCCTTTTGTATTTAATTCCGATGCAATTACTGTGTTTCATCGTCAATAAGAAGGTCCAAGGGATACAGTAAACCTGAAGTAAGGCATCGGAATCTATAACTAGTGTAACAGGAATGGTTCAAATCAAAGTCAGTAAGAAGAGTCAGTCTTCTTGTCCTTATGTCGGCATTGTGCCTTTTGTATTTAATTCCGATGCAATTTCTGTGTTTCATCGTCAATAAGAAGGCCCAAGGGATACAGTAAACCTGGAGTGTAGCATCGGAATCTATAACTAGTGTAACAGGAATGGTTCAAAGCATAGACAGTAAGAAAAGTCAGTCTTCGTGTACTTAAGTCGGCATTTTGCCTTTTCTATTTAATACCGATGCAATTTCTGTGTTTCATCGTCAATAAGATGGTCCAAGGGATACGGTAATCCTGAAGTGAATCATCGGATTCTATAACTAGTGTCACAGGAATGGTTCAAAACATAGTCAGTAAGAAGAGTCATTCTTCTTGCACTTATGTCGGCATTGTGCCTTTTCTATTTAATTCCGATGTAATTTCTGTGTTCCATCGTCAATAACAAGGTCCAAGGGATACAGTAAACCTGGAGTGACGCATCGGAATCTATAAGTAGTGTCAATGCAATGGTTCAAAAGCATAGACAGTATGAAGAATCAGCCACATTGTACTTAGGTCGTCATTGTGCCTTTTGTATTTAATTCCGATGCAATTTATGTGTTTCATCGTCAATAAGAAGGTCGGAGGTATACAGTAAACCTGAAGTGAAGCATCGGAATCTATAGCTAGTGTCACAGGAATGGTTCAAAACAAAGTCAGTTAGAAGAGTCAGCCTTCTTGCCTTAAGTCGGCATTGTGCCTTTTGTATTTCATTCCGATGCAATTTCTGTGTTTCATCGTCAATAAGAAGGTCCAAGGGATACAGTAAACCTCAAGTGAAGCATCGGAATCTATAACTAGTGTTACAGGAATAGTTCAAAACATAGTCAGTAGGGAGAGTCGGTCTTCATGTACTTAAGTCGGCATTATGACTTTTGTATTTAATTCCAATGCAAATTCTGTGTTTCATCGTCAATAAGAAGGTCCAGGGTATACAGTAAACCTGAAGTGAAGCATCGGAATCTATAACTAGTGTCACAGGAATGGTTCAAAACATAGTCAGTAAGAAGAGTCAGTCTTCTTGTACTTAAGTCGGCATTGTGCCTTTTCTATTAAATTCCGATGCAATTTCTGTGTTTCATCGTCAATAAGAAGGTCCAAGGGATACAGTAAACCCGGAGTGAAGCATCGGAATCTATAACTAGTGTCACAGGAATGGTTCAAAGCATAGACAGTAAGAAGAGTCAGTCTTCCTGTACTTAAGTCGACATTGTGCCTTTTCTATTTAATTCCGATGCAATTTCTGTGTTTCATCGTCAATCAGATGGTCAGAGGGATACAATAAACCTGAAGTGAGGCATCGGAATCTATAACTAGTGTCACAGGAATGGTTCAAAACAAAGTCAGTAAGAAGAGTCAGTCTTCTTGTCCTTAAGTCGGCATTGTGCCTTTTGTATTTAATTCCGATCCAATTTCTGTGTTTCATCGTCAATAAGAAGGTCCAAGTGATAAAGTAAAACTGGAGTGTAGCATCGGAATCTATAACTAGTGTCACAGGAATGGTTCAAAACATAGACACTATGAAGAGTCAGTCTTCGTGTACTTAAGTAGGCATTTTGCCTTTTGTATTTAAATCCGATACAATTTCTGTGTTTCATCGTCAATAAAAAGGTCCAAGGGATACAGTAAACCTGGGGTGAAGCATCGGAATCCATAACTAGTGTCACAGGAATGGTTCAAACCATAGTCAGTAAGGAGAGTCAGTCTTCTTGTACTTAAGTCGGCATTGTGTATTTTCTATTTAATTCCGATGCAATTTCTGTGGTTCATCGTCAATAACAAGGTCCAAGGGATACAGTAAACCTGGAGTGAAGCATCGCAATCTATAACTAGTGTCAATGGAATGGTTCAAAACATAGACAGTAAGAAGAGTCAATCTTCTTGTACTTAAGTTGGCATTGTGCCTTTTGTATTTAATTGCGATGCCATTTCTGTGTTTCATCGTCAATAAGAAGGTCAGAGGGATACAGTAAACCTGAAGGGAAGCATCGGAATCTATAGCTAGTGTCACAGGAATGGTATAAAACATAGTCAGTAAGAAGAGTCAATCTTCTTCTCCTTAAGTCGGCATTGTGCCTTTTGTATTTACTTCCGATGCGATTTCTGTGTTTCATCGTCAATAAGAAGGTCCAAGGGATACAGTAAACCTGGAGTAAAGCACCGGAATCTATAACTAGTGTCGGAGGAATGGTACAAAACATAGACTGTAAGAACAGTCAGTCTTCTTGTACTTCAACGACATTGTGCCTTTTCAATTTAATTCCGGTGCAATTTCTGTGTTTCATCGTCAATAAGAAGGTGAGAGGGATACAATTATTCTGATGTGATGCATCGGAATCTCTAACTAGTGTCACAGGAATGGTTCAAAAGAAAAGTCAGTAAGAAGTGTCAGTCTTCTTATCCTTAAGTCGGCATTGTGCCTTTTGTATTTAATTCCGATGCAATTTCTGTGTTTCAACGTCAATAAAAAGGTCGGAGGGATACAGTAAACCAGAAGTGAAGCATCGGAATCTATAGCTAGTGTCACAGGAATGGTTCAAAGCATAGTCAGTAAGAAGAGTCAGTCTTCTTGTCCTTAAGTCGGCATTGTGCCTTTGTATTTAATTCCGATGCAATTTCTCTGTTTCATCGTCAATAAGAAGGTTCAAGGGATACAGTAAACCTCAAGTGAAGCATCGGAATCTATAACTAGTGTTACAGGAATGGTTCAAAGCATAGTCAGTAGGGAGAGTCGGTCTTCATGTACTTAAGTCGGCATTGTGCCTTTTGTATTTAATTCCGATGCAATTTCTGTGTTTCATCGTCAATAAGAAGGTCCAAGGGATACAGTAAACCTGAAGTAAGGCATCGGAATCTATAACTAGTGTAACAGGAATGGTTCAAAACAAAGTCAGTAAGAAGAGTCAGTCTTCTTGTCCTTATGTCGGCATTGTGCCTTTTGTATTTAATTCCGATGCAATTTCTGTGTTTCATCGTCAATAAGAAGGCCCAAGGGATACAGTAAACCTGGAGTGTAGCATCGGAATCTATAACTAGTGTAACAGGAATGGTTCAAAGCATAGACAGTAAGAAAAGTCAGTCTTCGTGTACTTAAGTCGGCATTTTGCCTTTTCTATTTAATACCGATGCAATTTCTGTGTTTCATCGTCAATAAGAAGGTCCAAGGGATACGGTAATCCTGAAGTGAATCATCGGATTCTATAACTAGTGTCACAGGAATGGTTCAAAACATAGTCAGTAAGAAGAGTCATTCTTCTTGTACTTATGTCGGCATTGTGCCTTTTCTATTTAATTCCGATGTAATTTCTGTGTTCCATCGTCAGTAACAAGGTCCAAGGGATACAGTAAACCTGGAGTGATGCA